>NC_064623.1:84207604-84510634 GCF_023898315.1 Schistocerca nitens | reverse complement strand
TGAAGTAAAAAATTACTTTTCTTCAAAATTTCTTTTAATGTTACTTTTTGTTTTTTAAGTGGAGAGTGGCTAGAATTTTAGTTTGGAAAGTACTTCATCATATTAAACTACAGTAGAACCCCTCTAATCCGACCTTGGATGGTCCATCACTCTGGTTAGTCCGACCATGCTGAGGCTCGCGAGCCCTGTGCCAACTTGTCACTGACTGGACGCCTGTCGGGCCGTTGTTGCGGTGTCTGTCGCTGTGCATATTGTTATAATGTACGTTATTGTGCAGTTTTATCCTTTGTTGGGATTAAAAAACTTCGTTGTTTGCTTTATTCCGTGTTCTCTACCGTACTTATTACTGTAGATTCACTGTGTGTACAGCTGTCTGTTTTTCAGCATGTCTGGATTCGAACGTAAACACGTAACTCTTTCACTAAATGAAATATTAGCAGTGCTACAAAGACGGGACGAAGGAGATTCGCTCCAAAAAATTGCAAAGAAACTGAATGTAGGTGTTACGACAATTAAGGATTGGAGGAAGAATCGGAAAGACATTGACTCCTATACAGTTACGATTGATGGTAAAAACACTCTGAAGAATCGCAAAACATTAAAAAAGCCTAAACTTGAACTGCTTGATAACGCATTGTGGATGTCGTCCTGTCAAGAAAGAAGGAAAGGAACTCCAATATTTGGGCCAATTCTCAACGAGAAAGCGATAGTTTTGCACAAAAAACTGGAAGCCGAAAGTAAATTCGCTGCCAGTGAAGGCTGGATTGATCCTTGGAAAACTCCCTGACTTTTTTTCCAAGTAGTTTGTTTTCGTTTTTACTGTAAAAACAATGCAAACAGTACAATCATTTCTTAGTTTATACATACAATAGTTTATTTCTTTGTAAAAAAAATTTTATATACAAAGCTATAAACATTTTTTAGTTTACAGTATATATCGTTTATACGTTATTATGTACAGTATAGTACTGTAATTTGTTTGACGTTTTTCCTTTTAAAATCAATACATATTATAGTGTGTGTAAACGTTTTTTAGTTAATATACTGTTTAACACTGTGTAAAAAACATCTTTTTATATTACTGTACGCATCTTTTAGTTCTTAAATCGCTTAATTTTTTGTACTAAATGTCTTTTTATATTTTTTGCAATAAATATTAGATTTTTCGGATAATCCGACCTTTTTCTCGTTCCGACCATGCTCCCGGTCCCGAAGTGAAGGATTAGAGGGGTTATAGTGTAACACTAAACTCCGTCCCTGCAGGCCACGGACGGAGCAATGGTACCGACTGACCACCGTGTCGTCCTGAGCCGGCGCAATGTTACCGACTGACCGCCGTGTCGTCCTGAGCCGGCATACGTCACTGGATGCGGATATGGAGGGTCATGTGGTCAGCACACCGCTCTCCCGGCCGTCGTCAGTTTTCGAGACCGGGGCCGCTACTCCTCAGCCAAGCAGCTTCGCAATTGGTCTCACAAGCCCTGATTTAACACCTCTCGGCAGACCGGGCGGTCACCTATCCAAGTGCTAGCCAAGCCCGACAGCGCTTAACTTCGTTGACCTAAGGGAACCAGTGTTACCACACCTGCAATGCCGTTGCCACCCCATCATATTCTACACTAAAATAGAGACGTCAAATATTTTTTTCGTAATTTTTACTAATATTTGAAATTGTCACTAGCTGTCAAAACTTCATGGAGTCGCTGTAGTCAAGCTCCTTTAGCCTCCGACCAATAGTGTGGGATGACACAGAATGTTGAACGGAGCCCATTACTTGCTGTCGGTTGCCAGACGCCAGATGTGCAGGGGTTACTATGTACTCGGAGTACCATAAGGCGACACTCCTTCATGGTAGTTGGGTGTGGTCGACGTGACCCTTGACGTCGAGTATGCTTCACTTCACATATCTGTGCAGTCCAGCATCCGGTAACTGTCACATGCAAACCCACAATACTTTACACTGCACTATTCGATCAGTAGTCCAGTGGAGACCCGCAATAAGGCCGCTTTCAAACTTTATCACGTGGTGATAACGCTACCTCACACGAGTACATGGCACCCCCGTGTCCTTCCAAGCTATCACTAGGGCTAGAGAACAGGCTTGCGATTTCTCGGTACACGGCAGCATTTGATGCAATATCGAGATTGTTCGAACAGTCACTTCAGAGCTGACTCGCTCGGTGGGATTGCAAAGAATATGCAAGAAACTACGAAATAACCACAACAGTTAGCTATGGCTTTGGTTAAATTTTAAAATTCATTAATTTCGTGCAACACTGGAGGAAACAGTTTTAATTTCAACCACTGAACAAACTCGTACTGCGTCTGAACAAATTTCCAGTACAAGTTCGCATACAGTGCCGATATGCAAAGATATGCTGGGTGACAATTATTGAACTATATCATATAAAATCGTCACAACTTCTGAACGGTTTGCGTTAGGACGTTCAAACTGCACGGTTGGCCGTGGTTCACGATGGGAATTGTACGCGCATGCATGGCTTTGTTTAGCGAAGAAAGCCCAATCTCATTTGGATGACTTCGTCAATAAGCAAAATTGGCGCATTTGGGAGACTGAGAACCCGAATTTCGCACTAGAGAGGACTCTTCACCCTCAGCGGGGGACTGTGTGGTGTGCAATGTCCAGTCACGGAATAATCGGTGCGATATTCGATGGCGGCACGGTGACTACAGAATGGTGCATGGTTTTGAAAAATGATTTCATCCCCACTATCAAAGACAAGATGTGGTTCATACAAGACGGAGCTCGACCCAATCGAAGCAGGAGAGTACGTCCTGGAGGAGCACTTTGGGACCGCATTCTGGCTCTAAGGTATCCACAGGCTACTGGCATGGGCCTCGATTGGTCGACATATTCTCCGGATCTGAACACAAGTGACTCCTTTTTGTGGGGCTATATTAAAGACCGGGTGCACAGCAATAACTCCAAAACCATTGCGGACCTGAAAACAGCCATTCAGGAGGTCATCGAGAGCACAGATATTTCGGCAATTCAGCGGGTCGTGCCGAATTTCGCTATTCGCCTGTGCCACATCATCGCCAATGATGGCAGACATATTGGACATGTCGTAGCCTAAATCCGAATATCTGTAGTGACGTTTACATGTTGAATAAAGTGAGTGCAAGTCGTAGTTTGCAACCATACGTTTTTTTCCCATGTGGTTCAATGATTTTTCATATAAAGATAACAAAGACAAACACTAAAATATCCTCCAAAAAAATAACATCTGACCGAACCCTGTACAGTATTTTAATGGCTTGTCGAGTAGATTGCAGATGAGCATTTCAGTCCCTGTCCATATATTAAAATAACAGATAAAAACGTTACCAGATTTTAATCACTTTGAAAAGAAGACGCCAACATTCGGATGGAACAATCACGACAATGACTCAAGAACCAAAAGCTAAACAAACGAAATAGATCGTAAAAAAGTGACCCTATTTTTAATCGCGAGAATGAATTACAGTGGCAATAGCCGTCTTGGACGTCATTACATAGCAGGTCGAGCGAAAGCTTCAGAATTTGACAGAGTCGTGATAGAAATCTTTTGTTTATTAATTGCCATTGTTACATATGATCTCCACCCTAAAACAGATTTCAGCCCCTGTTACACAGTTATTTTATTATTAAACTCAATGGTGCGTTCAAACTCTAAGGCTGATCGTTCTGATAGTACCAGCAAAAGACCGATCAAAAGATCGAACAGAACCCTAGATTTCCCGAACTGTGATTTAAACTGTCCGAACAATTCGAGTGCTGTTGAAACACAGCTGTCCACGCCCCATAAAACTGAAGTGCCAAAGAAACTGGTATAAGCATGCGTTTTGTCGCGGTCCTTACGGCTTCCCACATCGGTGGTTCGAGTCTTCCCTCGGGCATGGGTGTGTGTGTTGTCCTTAGCATAAGTTAGTTTTAAGTTAGATTAAGTATTGCGTAAGTTTATGGACCGATGACCTCAGCAAGTTTGGTCCCATAGTCCTTACCACAAATTTCCAATAGGCATGCGTATTCAGACATGCGTAAACAGGCAGAATACGGCGCTAGCTTCGGCGACACCTATACAAGACAACAAGTGTCTGGCACAGTTGTTAGATCGGTTACTGCTGCTACAATGGTCGGTTATCAAGATTTAATTGAGCTTGAACGTGGTGTTATAGTCGGCGCACGAGCGATGGGGCACAGCATCTCCTAGGCAGCGATGAAGTGGGGATTTCCCGTGCGACCGTTTCACGAGTGTACCGTGAATATTAGGAATCCGGTACAACACCAAATCTCCGACATCGCTGCGGCCGGAAAAACATCCTACAAGAACAGGACCAACGACGACTGAAGAGAATCATTAAACGGACAGAAGTGCGACCCTTCTGCAAATTGCTGCAGATTTCAGTGATGGGCCATTTACAAGTGTCATCGTGCGAACGATTCGACGAAACATCATCGATATGTGTTTTCGGAACGGCAGGCCCACTCGTGTACCTTGATGAATGCACGATACAAAGCTTTACGCCTCGTCTGGATCCGTCAACACCGACACTGGACTGTTGATGACTGGAAATATGTGGGCCTGGTCGGACGAGTCTCGTTTCAAATTGTATCGTGCGGGTGGACGTGTACGGATATGAAGACAACCTCATGAATCCATGGGCCCTGCATGTCAGCAGGGCACTGTTCAAACTGGTGGAGGCTTTGTAATGGTGTGGGGCATGTGCAGCTGGAATGATATGGGAACCCTGATACACCTAGATACGTCTCTGATAGGTGACATGTACGTAAGTATCCTGTCTGATCACCTGCATGCATTTATTTCCATTGTGCATTCCGACGGACTTGAGCAATTCCAGCAGGACAATGCGACACCCCATACGTTTAGAATTGCCACAGAGTGGCTACAGTTTAAACGCTTCCGCTGACCACCAAACTCCCCAGACATGAACATTATTAAGCATATCTGAGATACCTTGCAACGTGCTGTTCAGAAGAGACGTTCATCCCCCTCGTACTCTTACGGACTTGTGGACAGCCTTGCAGGATTCATGGTGTCAGTTACTTCCAGTAACTCCGCCCCGATAGCTGAGTGGCCAGCGTGACGGATTGCCGTCCCGGCTGGATCGGGGATTTTCTCCGCTCAGGGACTGGGTGTTGCCGGCCGAGGTGGCCGAGCGGTTCTAGGCGCTGGAACGGCGCGACCGCTACGGTCGCAGGTTCGAATCCTGCCTCGGGCATGGATGTGTGTGATGTCCTTAGGTTAGTTAGGTTTAAGTAGTTCTAAATTCTAGGGGACTGATGAAAAAACTGATTCAAATGGCTCTGAGCACTATGGGACTTAACTGCTGAGGTCATCAGTCCCCTAGAACTTACAACTACTTAAACCTAACTAACCTAAGGACATCACACACATCCATGCCCGAGGCAGGATTCGAACCTGCGACCGTAGCGGTCGCGCCGCTCCAGACTGTAGCGCCTAGAACCGCTCGGCCACTTCGGCCGGCTGGGACTGATGACCTCAGATGTTAAGTCCCTTAGTGCTTAGAGCCATTTGAAGCCTTTTTCTCCCTGCAGTATATTTCCGCTCTCGAAGGTAATTCTTAAGTGAAAACAGGTCTCTTTACGAGAAGCGTTCCACCTGGGAGACGCATAAACCCGACCAAAGCGAGACTACCTCTGGATGTTTCCCGCAAAACGCGGACCCATGAGGCACGCAACAAACAGCGCCGCTTTCCTGCCGAGGGAAAAAGAGCCCAACAACACCGCAGGCTCCCGCCGTGCGCGAAAAACGACAGCTCTGGAATTGGCGGAAATCTAATAATAACGGATGTTACGCGCCGCCCAACGGCGAATCTTTCCGGGCGAAGCTCTCCTCCGCGCTTTGCATATTTTAATAAACGCTGCGGCGCCGCTCTCCGGGGACGTCCTTATTTCGCTACTTGTCGCTCAGATTATTCCTCTCGCCGGCGACGGCGGGGGCGGTGCGCCCGCTGCGACTGACTGACTTGTTGTTAGTCCGGGCGACGCGCCGGGACTCCGCGAAATTGAGTTTTCTTATCGAGTCGGTCTGAGGAGGCACCATCGCCGATGCGCGAGTAAATAGAGAAAGTGACGGCGAGGTTGCAGAGGAGAGAAAGTGGCGGTAGAGAAGAGAGTGTGTGTGTGAGAGAGAGAGACGGAGAACTGTGCGAGAGAGTCAACTTTTTTCTTCTTCTTCAACTTCTTCTTCTCTCCTCCTAGCACTGGTCTGACGGTCCTTTCCGCGTCGCGAAGGAAAATTGAATTTGGTGGCGGTTCGAGAGTCGCTGCGGTTGGTAGCCGTGTGGCGGGAAGGCGGGGAAAATGTTGTAAAGGTGGCCACCCTGTCCGCCAGCTACTGTGCGGGAACTGGATTGGAGAAAGTGCTAGAGGGGACGGGGAGGAAATGTGACGTTGTAGGGTGACAAGGAGGGAATTTTTCTGCCCCCAGCGCGCAGTGCGGAAATAAAAAAATAAGGTTCGGCCGGGAGCGGCGCGGTGCAGGGAGAATGTAAATTGTTCGTAGCTATCAGGGGCCGTATTCAGGCCAACTTGGCGGCGAGGTTAGCTTTTTATTTTTTCTACTTTTTGTCCCCTCTTCTGGCGGCTGGAAATTAAATTTTGTGTCCCTGGCGGCGGAGAGATAGCGGTGGCGCCTTGGACACAGCACTGACTGATTCAACAAATATTTCGTACATTTTTTTCTGTTTGTACTGCATTTCGTACATTTTGACTGAAGCCCACAGTGGATATACATTTGGATGAACACCGATAGATAATTTATTCATTTTGAACATACTGATAAATAAAAACACAGAATTTAATGATGAAACACACTACAGCCGACTTCTATCTGTTTGGTGCAATGAAGGACACACTCCGCGAGAAAGAGTAAATGGATGTCGGGAAAGTTATTGATACAGCAAGATGTTGGCTGCGGCTTCGACCAGTAGAGTAGTACCATGTGAGCAATCAGTCAAGTGTCATAACGCCGTCGCACTGAACGGAGGTTATGTTGAAAATGAGGGTTTTGTAGCCAAAAGAGCGGGGAACAATATGGTGTGTTGGAATCCTGAATGAAACCAACCCACTTTCACAACACAAGGTGTTGCATTACTTATTGAACGCACCTCGTTAAAATGTAAGCTCAGTCTCATTTGATAGCGGGGAACAATATGGTGTGTTGGAATCCTGAATGAAACCAACCCACTTTCACAACACAAGGTGTTGCATTACTTATTGAACGCACCTCGTTAAAATGTAAGCTCAGTCTCATTTGATAGCTGTAATAGAAATATTTTCATTTCATTTTTCTCACATTTGGTGAACATACAGCTCTGCTTTATTCATCAAATGCACTCGGTGCTAAACATACAAATGTGACCGGAAGAGAACCCTCTACCACCGACTATAGTTGCTGTAACTGAGGTGGCTTTCTTGCAGGCAGCACCTATACAGCCTCGTCACATGGCGAAATAGGTTCAGGCAACAGCTACGGCAAAAGCAGATGGCAACATAGTTTTGCAACAGTTTGCAGTGGTTTACTGAAAGAAGTTTTACTAAAATTTATCTCGAGTAGAAGGAATGTGCGATGTTTTAATATAACTACAATAGTAACAAAGCCGCGGGAGTAGACAACATTCCATTAGAACTACTGACAAAACTCTACCAACTGGTGAGCAAGATGTATGAGACAGGCGAAATACCCTCAGAGTTCAAGAAGAATATAATAATTCCAATCCCAAAGAAAGCAGATGTTGATAGATGTGAAAATTACCGAACTATCTGTTTAATAAGCCACGGCTGAAAAATACTAACACGAATTATTTACAGACGAATGGAAAAACGGGTAGAAGCCGACCTCGGGAAAGATCAGTTTGGATTCCGTAGAAATACTGGAACACGTGAGGCAATACTGACCCTACGACTTATCTTCGAAAATAGATTAAGGAAAGGCAAACCCACGTTTCTAGCATTTGTAGACTTAAAGAAAGCTTTCGACAATGTTGACTGGAATACTCTCAAATTTTAAAGGTGGCAGGGGTAAAATACAGGGAGCGAAAGGCTATTTACAATTTGTACACAAACCAGATGGCAGTTATAAGAGTCGAGGGACATGAAAGGGAAGCAGTGGTGTGGAAGGGAGTGAGACAGGGTTGTAGCCTCTCCCCGATGTTATTCAATCTGTATACTGAGCAAGCAGTAAAGGAACCAAAAGAAATATTCGGGGTAGGTATTAAAATCCATGGAGAAGAAATAAAAACTTTGGGGTTCGCCGATGACATTGTAATTCTGGCAGACACAGCAAAGGACTTGGAAGAACAGATGAACGGAATGGACATTGTCTTGAAAGGTGAATATAAGATGAACATCAACAAAAGCAAAACGATAATAATGGAATGTAGTCGAGTTCACTCGGGTGTGCTGAGGGAATTAGATTCGGAAATTATACATTCAAAGTAGTAAAGAAGTTTTGCTATTTGGGGAGCAAAATAACTGATGATATCGAAGTAGAGAGGATATAAAATGTGGACTGGCAATGGCAAGGAAAGCGTTTCTGAAGAAGAGAAATTTGTTAACATCGAGTATAGATTTAAGTGTCAGGAAGTCGTTTTTGAAAGTATATGTATGGAGTGTAGCCATATATGGAAGTGAAACATGGACGATATATAGTTTGGACAAGAAGAAGATAGAAGCTTTCGAAATGTGGTGCTACAGAAGAATGCTGAAGATTAGATGGGTAGATCACATAACCAATGAGGAGGTATTGAATAGAATTGGGGAGGAGTTTGTGCAACAACTTGACTAAAAGAAGGCATCGGTTGGTAGGACATGTTCTGAGGCATCAAGGGATCACCAATTTAGTATTGGAGGACAGAGTGGAGGGTAAAAATCGTAGAGGGAGACAAAGGGATAAATACACTAAGCAGATTCAGAGGGATGTAGACTGCAGTAGGTACTGGGAGATGAAGCAGCTTGCACAGGATAGAGTAGTATGGAGAGCTGCATCAAACCAGTCTCAGGACTGAAGACCACAACAACAACGGCCGGCCGAAGTGGCCGTGCGGTTAAAGGCGCTGCAGTCTGGAACCGCAAGACCACTACGGTCGCAGGTTCGAATCCTGCCTCGGGCATGGATGTTTGTGATGTCCTTAGGTTAGTTAGGTTTAACTAGTTCTAAGTTCTAGGGGACTCATGACCTCAGCTGTTGAGTCCCATAGTGCTCAGAGCCATTTGAACCATTTGAACAACAACAACAGTAATTTGATAGAAATATTTTTCTGCTTTACTTCGTTTATCGGACTTTTTTCTTCTTGTGCGGTCTTTATACCATGTATGTGAAAATTTACTTCCTGAAAAGAAAATTTTGGGGCACTTATTAGTGGGACTGTTGAATGCAATAATAACTTTGAAACCGAATGTATATCAGCTCGACCAAATAATTCATTAGATTAGAATAGAAGACAATATGGATTCCATTCATTTATACATAGTTTCGTCAGTGCCTGAATTAACGCAGTTACAAGATAAGAGTGAGACTAATAACCGATAATAGTCTAAAACTCGAAGAAATAAGACGGCCGATAGTGGTTTTAAAACGTGAAACATTTCGAGCTCTGTGATTCTTACTATGTAAGTTGCGGATATCATTCACTTGCTCGATCTGTCCTTAAACAGTGGTACAGTGTTACATCCAGGAAACGACGGCAAACATCATTTGCGTAATGTCCAGTTCGACTTTTCTTGGAGTTCATGGTCGAGCGGCTGCTCATAAGCCACACATAACGCCGGTAAATACCAAACGACGCCTCGCTTGGTGTAAGGAGCGTAAAGATTGGACGATTGAACAGTGGAAAAACGTTGTGTGGAGCGACGAATCACGGTACACAATGTGGTGATCCGATGGCAAGGTGTGCGCCAGCATGTGTAGTGCCAACATTGAAATTCGGCGGCGGTGGTGTTTTGATGTGGTCGTGTTTTTCATGGAAGGGGATTGCGCTCCTTGTTTTGCGTGGCGCTATCATAGCACAGACTTACAATGATGTTTTAAGCACCTTCTTGCTTCCCACTGTTGAAGAGTATTTCGGGGATGGTGATTGCAGCTTTCAAAACGATCGAACAGCTGTTCATAATGCACGGCCTTTGGCGGAGTGGTTACGCAACGATAACATCTCTGTAATGGACTGTCCTGCACAGAGTCCTGACCTGAATCCTACAGAACATCTTTGAGAAGTTTTGGAACGCCGACTTCGTGCCAGTCCTCACTGACTCTCACGTACACATCCAAACACATGTACAAGCAGACACATGGTCCACTCAGCATTTAGTTATTTACCAAGCTGCGACATGATCGCGAATAAAACAGGTTGCCGAATATAGAAAAAATTTCCTTTACTTCGGGCCTACGGTCACAAATGTTTGACATCAGACTACCGGTTTCGGTCTGTAATGAGCATCTTCAGATCTCTTTTATACAGATCTGTTTTAACAGATCTGAAGAGAGTGATTATCGACCGAAACCGGTAGTCTGATGACAAAAATTTGTGACCATAGGCGTGAAGTAAAGGAAATTTATGTTAGTTATTTAGGCAGAACACCAAGAGGATAATAACAGCAGTATCTCAGGACTCTCTACAGTCACTGGCAAGAAAAGTCGAACTGGACATTACGCAAATGATGTTTGCCGTCGTGGAATAGCTTGGGCTTTACGAGGCTGGTCGTCACAATATTTTGTCGAACGCCGTCACACGTAATGAAACATGAGTTCATCACTTCCGTGGCGCCACACCAGGTCTCCTACGAAGAAAAAGTTCAAAGCAGCAGCCCCAGCCGGTAAGGCGACGGCGACGATCTTCTGGGGCTCTGAAGGGGTTATTCTGTTTGATGTCCTCCCTCACGGTGCAACGATCAAGTCCGAAAAGTACGGTCCTACCCACAGGAAATGATAGAAATGACTTCAACGTGTTCGTCTACACAAAAATGCAAACCAAGTTCTGCTTCTCCATGACAAAGCAAGGCATCGCACAAGTCTCTACACCCGAGAGCAGCTCACAAACCTTCACTGGACTCTTCTTCCTCTTCCACCCAGCAGCCCAGATCTCGAACCTTCCGACTTCCATCTCTTTGGCCCAATGAAGGATGCACACCGAGGGTAGCGGTATGTGGACGCGGGCGGGGGGGGGGGGGGTGATCGGTGCACGAAAACGTTGGCTCCGACGTTGGCCACAGAGTCCTCACTGACTCTCCTCAGTGCAGCACTCCGTGAAGAATGGGCTTCCGTTCCCCAAGAAATCTTCCAGCAGCTGACTGAACCTGCGAGAGTGGAAGCTGTCATCAAGGCTAAGGGTGGGCCAACATCATATTGAATTGCAGTGTTACCGATGGATGGCGCCATCAACTTGTAAGACATTTTCAGCCAGGTGTCCGGATACTTTTGATCACATAGTCAGCAAGGTACTTTCGATAAGGAAGGCAAGACATTTTTTTCCGAAAGCAAGACGGTTTATTCATGATTACGATACACAATATTGTTTCCCCACTCTTGTGGCTGCAAAAACCTGTCCTTTAATATAATCGCCGTTCAGTGCGACTGCCTTACGCAGCCTTACTAAGGTGACCTGTATGCCCGCTTGGTAAGACTCTGTGGCCAACGTCGGAGCCAACGTTTTCGTGCACCGAGTCCAGTGAAGGTTTGTGAACTGCTCTTGGGTGTACAGACTTGTGCGATGCCTTGCTTTGTCATGGAGAAGCAGAAGTTAGTTTGCATTTTTGTGGAGACGAACACGTTGAAGTCATTTCTATCATTTCCTGTGGGTAGGACTGTACTTTTCGGACTCGATCGTTGCACCGTGAGGGAGGACATCAAACAGAATAACCCCTTCAGAGACCCAGAGAATCGTCGCCTTCGCCTTACCGGCTGGGGCTGCTGCTTTGAACTTTTTCTTCGTAGGAGACCTGGTGTGGCGCCACGGAAGTGATGAACTCATGTTTCATTACGTGTGACAGCGTTCGACAAAATATTGTGACGACCAGCCTCGTAAAGCCCAAGCAGTTCCTCGCAGATGATCCTTTGTTGCTCTTTATGGTCTTCTGTTAGTCGGCGAGGGACGCAGCGGGCTGACACACCTTTGTGTACTCCAACTGGTGGGCGAGTGTGTGACTGCTACCAACAGTGACGTTCTGTAGGGCAGCTAGCTGTTGGATTGTGATCCGTTGATCCCTTCGGTGGATAATGTGCACACAGTCCAACATTGCAGGAGTCACAATTGTGTCCGACCTTCTTACGACGATGACAGACGCTTCGCCCAACGACTCACTGTGCTTTTGTTCACTGCCAGGTCTTCGTTGGAATCCTACAGCCGCCTATGAATGTCAATGATGCTCTGGTTTTCCGCCAAAAGAAACTCAATGACAGCTCTCTGCATGGAAGACGCCATTTTTAAGGCTACATGTAGCGCTTTCACCAATCGGAACTTCACTAAACGATAAGAACTGAAGTGGGAGTATTCCACCATGTCCCACAACAAACGGCATAGGTTTCAATCGAAAATGGCAGAGAAAAAAGTGTGTTGCATTACTTATAGAACGGCCCTCGTACGAGGGCTATTCGGAAAGTAAGGAACGATCGGTTGTGAAATGGAAAATACAGTGAAAATCTGATGAAGCTTTGCACAGATGCGTTGGGCACTGTGTCTAGTACGCCCGTCGATCGCATCATGTCGCTCTTTTCAGTTCTGAGCTCACAGTGAGAACGTAAGGATGGCTAGAAATTAGCGTCTGCCGCCAAGCATGAGGGCCTGGCGAAAGATTCCGCCTGAAGCTATACAATCCACATAACATAACTGTCACGCAGTTCGTTCAACACGACAATTCTCGGCCGCGCTCTGCAGGGGTAATGAAGATCCTCCTGCAGCGTTTTCCATGGGAAGTGTTTGATCACCCACAATACAGCCCATAATTGGCTACCCCTGAGGTTCATCTCTGCTCGAGTGAACCGCCGGCTATGAAGACAATATTTTGACACAGACAACGAGCTGCAGTCCAGGGTATAAAATTGCCCAAAAATACCTTTCGGCTGTCTTCTATAACGAGGGAATTGAAAAGTTGGTACAACACTACGACAGATGTCTAAGTCTGAGTGGCGACTGTATAGAGAAGTAGCTAGAAGGCGTAGCTGACCGTTGCAAATAAAACAGTTTCGATTTTCACAGTGGATACCATTTCGCGAGCTATCGTTCCTTACTTTCCGAATAGCCCTCATATTTCTTGACTTGTGCAACCTTCTTAGAGCTCAGCCGAAATTACGCTGCGCCTCAGACGTATGCAGCCCTGCGCTCTTTGCTTAAGCTGTGTCCCGTGCGTTGTGATGAACACTGCACTGGCGGGAATGCGAGGCTTTGCACCATATAAACGTGATCCAGACGCTGAAAAACTGATATTCCAGTATTTAGCTCACTCTGGGATTCGATGGTAAAAATTTCACTCATACACGATCTTGTTTACAGTATTATTAGTATAGGAAAATTGCATCCCTACAGATGAAGAATGCCGCGCAGGGTCGAACGTTACTGGGACTTTTCATGGGGAGAACACAACACAATACAACACTCCTTAGCAGGTTGCCCAATATATACGGTACTTATTGTAAGAAAAATTGCGCGCGCCTCAACAGCTACACACCAGCTACCGCTGCAAGCACCGACAACCCACCACGATGCCGTTTTCACGGCGATCAGAGGCTATGCAAGACACTGGAACAGGCAAATTCTGCTACGTGCGCGGTGTTAGAACGTTAAGAATCTCTGATGCCAATGCAGAGCATACTTCAGGTTTATTTATAAATGCTTTAAATTTGATTGATTGGCGACTCCATGGAGTGTCCTGTGCACCACGACCAGATAATGGATATACTTGGAAGGAGAGACAGCATTGGTCGTATGTTTTTGTTTTATTAACGGCAAAATCGATTTTCGGTCACTAAGTGACCATCCTCAGTGCTGTAATATACAATTTAAAATGGTAGGCACTGATGTCAACAAGCTTAGAGCGATCACATAAGCTTGTTGACACCAGTGCCTACCAATTTAAATTGTGACCGGTGCCGCCACTTCTCAGTCAAATATCTCTTCAATTGGCCTCACAAGGGCTGAGTGCGCACTGCCTGCCAACAGCACTCGGCAGATCCGTACGGTGACCCATCCAAGTGCTAGCCAAGCCCAACAGTGCTTAGTTTTACCACCGGTATTACAGGAACTGGTGTTACCACTACAGCAACGATGTTGGCCTTTTAATACTAAATATCGTATTTCCAATATTGAAAATATTCATTCTTATTATTAAATTTCCATTTCATTTTTAGACAATATAAATGCATATGTTCTCTCAACAAACATTGGTACTGATAAACAATATGTTCATGACTAAACACCTCAATACGAAAGTAAGTGACGCACTGGGAAGGAATTATCCGAATGGGATGGAAATAGGTAGATGTCTTTTACATGTACAGACAAACAATTGTGCAAGGTGTCTGGATTTTATGGACCTTACATGAGCTTAATCCATAACAACAGGTGGATACAGAATGAGATCCTCAGTAAATAATAATTATATTATATGAACAAAACGCAATTGCAGTTAATCTCATGTACCAAAAACTAACAAAACAATCTACCAATGTGAACTGGCATGAGTTAAAGTGAAATGTATTTTGGAGACGAACCGAGCAGGTGGTTAATTATATCTTAAAACTCTCATTTAGCAAGAGAACGGCGAGCTTCAGCACAGAAACGAATAAGGCCAGAACAATACATTAATCCTTTTAACGTAAATAAGGCCGGGACCGAGGGTAAGTGGCTGCACGTCATTAGCAGGGCGGGGCTGCAACCCAGCAAGAAAAATAGAAATGTTTATTCACGTCGAGTGAGACGGTGATTGGCTGAAGCCATACTAGGCGCTGCAGACACGACAATGTGGGGAGATCCCCGTTATATAAAAGCATTTTGAGACCTTAAGGCTCTATCTCCATCTCTCTCTCGTCTCACGGCGGACCGCACAAGTGTGTGGAAATAAGTGAGGGCTTTGAGAGCTTTGCTTTCTGCAAAGTGAGGACATGCTTCACGTATCATGGCGGCAGATAGCAAAGCGATAGTTACTTATTCCTGCAGGAATTTTTGCGGGCAAAGAAGTTGTACACGTTGCTTCAACCCATAGCGAGTATGCAATAGCCACTATTTTCACTAGGGAAAGATTAACGTTCTACGGAATGCCGGAAAGTTGTGACTGAGTGAATTCAGTCAAGGCCATAGTAGGGAATTAGCGTTTCAGATCCAGCACGGAGACAATGCTGTTGCAGATGCCGCTTGGTAAAGTACCATTGCGCATTAGGCCACTGTAAATGTTGAGTCTAGATTTTGCTCACTCCAACTTATGTGTGCTTTGACCATTGAATATCAAAAAATAGGATACTAACCTACCCCCACATTGAGTACATGAGAGATTATTTTATTTTTTGTTCAAAAAGTAAATTTATTCTCCACCAACCCAGTGCGTTGACCAGCTATGACAATGTAGATTTAAATGAGATGATGAGGATTTTTAATGATCATTGTTTCCTGTGATGAAATTTTTCATGTGTAGAGATAACGTTTTTAATAATTGTCATTTCAATATGTCCAAGAATTAAATATTTTGTTATTGAGTGTCAAAAGTAATTGACCATGATTGTTGTTTATCACTTGACCCCTTAGAGCAACAGCTGATAAATTATATGTAGAATAAAAAGGGAATAGCTGTATTGTCTTTGTAGAATAGACCCCAAACTTTCACTTTAGTAATTTATGCATTCTAGTTACGTAACAGCAGCATTTCTAATGATTTTTGGTACGATCCACGCCTGATATTAGCTGCCTTGCGGGGCCGGGGTCATATTTATTTAGAATGTCTGTTTGACACCCTGGATTTGAGAAGGCAGTTCAGATGTTTTGTCCATTTGTATACTAAGTGGTAAGCTACGTTTGCACACATTAGTACACTCACTGTGCAGATACAAAGGTCGGATGTATGAAAATTGAGTACAATTTGAGAATAATAGGATGGTTTATTCGAGAGAAAGAGATTCATAAATCCACAGATGGATCAGTGCGTTATTGACTTGCTCGATTTCTCAAGCTCTGTCTCTTGAATAAATTATCCGATTTTTATGTAATTGTAATCATTTGTGTGTCTGAACATCCAAATCAGATCTACCGATTTCCATCGCATTCAGATAGCTCTTTACAGTGCGTCATTTCTTGTGCTACAGTGTATATTCTTTCCTTTTTTTCTTAATTATTATCATCATACTATTATCTTTATTATTATTATTATTTCTTTACTTTCTCAGACGTTAAGTCTGGTTAAGAATGGAAAGTGACGCGGACCTTGATCAAGCGTCACTTCCTATTAACTGTACGGTATGTGTTATATTGCATTTAGGAACTTTCGGGTAATTGAACATGTATCAATAATTACGGATTTCTGTAGTTGCATATATATGGTTGGATGTAGCTGTATTGCATTGGTGTACTGGTGGATATTGTGTGGTATGACTCCTGTAGTTGATAGTATAATTGGTATGATGTCAACTTTATCCTGATGCCACATGTCCTTGACTTCCTCAGCCAGTTGGATGTATTTTTCAATTTTTTCTCCTGTTTTCTTTTGTATATTTGTTGTATTGGGTATGGATATTTCGATTAGTTGTGTTAATTTCTTCTTTTTATTGGTGAGTTTGATGTCAGGTTTGTTATGTGGCGTTGTTTTATCTGTTATAATGGTTCTGTTCCAGTATAATTTGTATTCATCATTCTCCAGTACATTTTGTGGTGCATACTTGTATGTAGGAACGTGTTGTTTTATAAGTTTATGTTGTAAGGCAAGCTGTTGATGTATTATTTTTGCGACATTGTCATGTCTTCTGGGGTATTCTGTATTTGCTAGTATTGTACATCCGCTTGTGATGTGATCTACTGTTTCTATTTGTTGTTTACAAAGTCTGCATTTATCTGTTGTGGTATTGGGATCTTTAATAATATGCTTGCTGTAATACCTGGTGTTTATTGTTTGATCCTGTATTGCAATCATGAATCCTTCTGTCTCACTGTATATATTGCCTTTTCTTAGCCATGTGTTGGATGCGTCTTGATCGATGTGTGGCTGTGTTAGATGATACGGGTGCTTGCCATGTAGTGTTTTCTTTTTCCAATTTACTTTCTTCGTATCTGTTGATGTTATGTGATCTAAAGGGTTGTAGAAGTGGTTATGAAATTGCAGTGGTGTAGCCGATGTATTTATATGAGTGATTGCCTTGTGTATATTGCTAGTTTCTGCTCGTTCTAGAAAGAATTTTCTTAAATTGTCTACCTGTCCATAATGTAGGTTTTTTATGTCGATAAATCCCCTTCCTCCTTCCTTTCTGCTTAATGTGAATCTTTCTGTTGCTGAATGTATGTGATGTATTCTATATTTGTGGCATTGTGATCGTGTAAGTGTATTGAGTGCTTCTAGGTCTGTGTTACTCCATTTCACTACTCCAAATGAGTAGGTCAATATTGGTATGGCATAAGTATTTATGGCTTTTGTCTTGTTTCTTGCTGTCAATTCTGTTTTCAGTATTTTTGTTAGTCTTTGTCTATATTTTTCTTTTAGTTCTTCTTTAATATTTGTATTATCTATTCCTATTTTTTGTCTGTATCCTAGATATTTATAGGCATCCGTTTTTTCCATCGCTTCTATGCAGTCGCTGTGGTTATCCAATATGTAATCTTCTTGTTTAGTGTGTTTTCCCTTGACTATGCTATTTTTCTTACATTTGTCTGTTCCAAAAGCCATACTTATATCATTGCTGAATACTTCTGTTATCTTTAGTAATTGGTTGAGTTGTTGATTTGTTGCTGCCAGTAGTTTTAGATCATCCATGTATAGCAAATGTGTGATTTTGTGTGGGTATGTTCCAGTAATATTGTATCCATAATTTGTATTATTTAGCATGTTGGATAGTGGGTTCAGAGCGAGGCAGAACCAGAAAGGACTTAATGAGTCTCCTTGGTATATTCCACGCTTAATCTGTATTGGCTGTGATGTGATATTATTTGAATTTGTTTGGATATTAAGTGTGGTTTTCCAATTTTTCATTACTATGTTTAGGAACTGTATCAATTTAGGATCTACTTTGTATATTTCCAATATTTGTAGTAACCATGAGTGGGGTACACTATCAAAAGCTTTTTGGTAATCAATGTATGCGTAGTGTAGCGACCTTTGTTTAGTTTTAGCTTGATATGTCACCTCTGCATCTATTATCAGTTGCTCTTTACATCCTCGTGCTCCTTTGCAACAGCCTTTTTGTTCTTCATTTATAATTTTGTTCTGTGTTGTATGTGTCATTAATTTCTGTTTAATGATTGAAGTTAATATTTTGTATATTGTTGGTAGGCATGTTATGGGGCGATATTTAGCTGGGTTCACTGTGTCTGCTTGATCTTTAGGTTTCAGATAAGTTATTCCATGTGTAAGTGTATCAGGGAATGTGTATGGGTCTGCAATGTAACTGTTAAATAATTTAGTTAGATGTGAATGTGTTGAGGTGAACTTCTTTAACCAGAAATTTGCTATTTTGTCATTTCCAGGGGCTTTCCAATTGTGAGTAGAATTAATTGCTTGGGTGACTTCATGTTGCAAAATTATCACTTCAGGCATTTGTGGTATCATCTTGTATGTGTCTGTTTCTGCTTGTATCCACCGTGCATGCCTGTTATGTTGTACCGGGTTTGACCATATGTTGCTCCAGAAGTGTTCCATGTCTGTCATGTTTGGTGGATTGTTTATTATTATTATTATTATTATTATTTCTCTTATTATCGTGAGACAACACTTTGTAATCAACCGAAACATCTAATAACTTCAAAAATGAAACTTCCTGGCAGATTAAAACTGCGTACCAGACAGAGACTCGAACTCGGGACCTTTGCCTTTCGCGGGCAAGTGCTCTACTAGGTGCTCTTCGCAGGAAAGCTTCTGTGAAGTTTGGAAGGTAGGAGACGAGGTACTGGCAGATGTGAAACTGTGAAGGTGGGGTGTGAGTCGTGCGTGGGTAGCTCTGATGTAGAGCACTTGCCCGCGAAATAGAAAGATCCCGAGTTCCGGTCTTGGTCCAGAAAACAGTTTTAATCTGCCAGGAAGTTTCATATCAGCTCACACTCCGCTGCAATGTGAACTTTCTGGAAACTTCAAAAATGTTAAAGCACGCCCTATTGTATAAATAGAGGGAGTAGGTCTAAAAGAAGCAATGAAGTAAATAAATAAATGTATTATTACTGTCAACATCGCTCATGTCATGATTCACTACACTCTTCTATCCACGCGTGATATGTCCGCCGTGCTTACGATTATACACAAGGTGATTCATTTGCCCCTGCCGGCTGGGGTGGCCAAGCGGTTCTAGGCGCTACAGTCTGGAACCGCGAGACCGCTACGGTCGCAGGTTCGAATCCTGCCTCGGGCATGGATGTGTGTGATGTCCTTAGGTTAGTTAGGTTTAAGTAGTTCTAGGGGACTGATGACCTCCGCAGTTAAGTCCCATAGTGCTCATAGCAATTTGAACCATTTCATCTGCCCCTACCGCTATGCAACCCGCAATGTTATCTGGTCTTCATAAAACACGCAAGAGATTTTCATAATCTCTAGCTCTCTGAGCGCAAGCCGTTGGCCCTACAGAAAAAAATGAACAGGTCCTTTTTGTAGTAAATTCAATGTAGTTAAATTTTGTACTAGGATAGGATTTCGCTAGAGGCCGTTGCTTTCCGTTATTCAAGGTCAGTATTGCCTCACGTGTTCCAACATTTCTACAGAATCAAAACTGATCTTCCCCGAGATCCACTGCTACCAGTTTTTCCATTCGTCTGTAAAGAATTTGTGTTAGTATTTTGCAACCGTGATTTATTAAACTGATAGTTCAGTAATTTTCACATCGGTCAACACCTGCTTTCTATGGGATTGGAGTTATTATATTCTTCTTGTAGTCTGAGGCTATTTCGCCTGTCTCATACATCTTGCTCACCAGATGGTAGAGTTTTGTCAGGGCTGGCTCTTCCAAGCTATCATTAGTTCTAATGGAATGTTGTCTACTCCCGGGGCCTTCTTTCGACTTAGTTCTATCAGTGCCCTGTCAAACTCTTCACGCAGTATAGTATCTCCCATCTCATCTTCATCTACATGCTCTTCCATTTCCACAATATTGTCCTCAAGCAAATCGCCCTTGCATAGACCCTCTATATACTCCTTCCGCCTTTCTGCTTTCCCTTCTTTGGTTAGAACTGGGTTTACATCTGAGCTCTTGATATTCATACAAGTGGTTCTCTTTTCTCCAAACGTCTCTTTAATTTTCCTGTAGACTGTATCTATCTTACCCCTAGTGATATATGCCTCCACGTCCTTACATTTGTCCTCTAGCCATCCCTGCTTAGCCATTTTGCACTTCCTGTCGATCTGTGAGACGTTTATATCCCTTTTTGCCTGTTCCAGTCACTGCATTTTTATATTTCGTATTTCATCAATTAAATTCATTATTTCTTCTGTTACCCAATGATTTCTAGTAGCCATAGTCTTTTTACCTCCATGATCCTCTGCTGCCTCTACTATTTCATCTCTCAAAGTTACCCATTCTTCATCTCCTGTATTTATTTCCCCCATACTTGTCAATCGTTCCCTAATGCTCTCACTGAAACTCTGTACAACCCCTGGTTTAGTCAGTTTATCCAGGTGCCATCCCCTTAAATTCCCACCTTTTTGCAGTTTTTTGAGTTTTAATCTGCAGTACATAACCAATAGATTGTGTTCAGAGTCTACATCTGCCACTGGAAATGCCTTACAATTTAAAACCTGGTTCCTAAATCTCTGTGTTACCATTATATAATCTATCTGAAACCTTCCTGTATCTCCAGGCCTCTTCCATGTATACAACCTTCTTTCATGATTATTGAACCAAGTGTTAGCTATGATTAAGTAATGCTCTTTGCAAGATTCTACCAGGCAGCTTCCTCTTTCATTCCTTACCCCCATTCCATATTCACCTACTACGTTTCCTTCTCTTCCTTTTCCTACTATCGAATTCCAGTCACCCACGATTATTAAATTTTCGTCTCCCTTCACTATCTGAGTAATTTCTTTTATCTCATCATACATTTCATCAATCTCTTCATTATCTGCGGAGGTAGTTGGCTTATAAACTTGTACTACTGTGGTAGGAGTGGGCTTCGTGTCTATCTTTGCCACAATAATGCGTTCACTATGCTGTTTGTAGTAGCTTACCCGCGTTCCTATTTATTATATATTATTAAACCTACTTCTGCATTAGCGTTATTTGATTTTGTATTTATAATTCCGTAGTCACCTGACCAGAAGTCTTGTTCCTCCTGCCACCGAACTTCACTAATTCCCACTATATCTAACTTTAACCTATCCATTTCCCTTTTTAAATTTTCTAACCTACCTGCCCGATTAGGGGATTTGACATTCCACGCTCCGATCCATAGAACGCTAGTTTTATTTCTTCTGATTACAACATCCTCCTGAGTAGTCCCCGCCCAGAGATCCTCCGTACGTGACTAGGGGTGGGAGATTAAGCCCGACAAGTGGTCATACGGGAATTAGTCGCGAGCACTCGCCGTTATCCGCAATAGAACAAGCCAGTGCCTGGATTGTCTCGGCTCTTAAGCAGTTTAAGTCTTCTGTCCAACAGAACAGCTGGCTCTAAATGCTCAAAAATGGAAGGTAATGCATGTGAGGACGAAATGTAAGCCTTCAATGTTCGAATATGGTGTCGAAGGTCTGCTGCTTGACACATTCACGTCTTGTACCGCTACCGTCCCGGTCCGGTCACCGTCTCAAGTATACTTACGGTGTACTCAACGAATGTGACGAAAAGAGTGTAAGAAAATCTTACCGCCTAACCAGGCACATTTACGCCTAATGAAAGTTTTTTGGCAAAAGCTTTGAAAAACAGTAAATCTCTTGTTTATAATTAAAAAATGTAGACTCTACCTGCATTCTGGCTGTGGTCCAGTTATTATACCAAGATGTGCTCATTTCCAAAATTCTATCATTACCCTTAACAGAACTAATTAGATCAATTTGCTTCTTTACAGAATTGAACTGTTCCTGGATTTCACTCAGATTATACTTGAGGACAAGTTTTGCATTACTTGTTGAAACTACCATGTCTGATCATGTTCCAACAAAACACACCGCCTAACTTTACTAATATTTATGCCGGCAAGAGCGTGAATAGAGCACTTATTTGGCGGAACGGACACAAGAAAGAATCATGGTAATTTGGGGGACCGGAATCTATACTTTCGTAAAATAGTTCTCTGAGCTCTGATTGTTTAACAGCGCGCGACTCACCGCCTTGTTAATATAGGATTGAGCGAGTTGCTTTTAGAATTCGTTAAAACTGATATCTGCCTGACAAAAAAACAACGCCGGCCGGTGTGGCCGAGCGGTTCTAGACGCTTCAGTCAGGAACCGCGCGACCGCTGCGGTCTCAGGTTCGAATCCTGCCTCGGGCATGGATGTGTGTGATGTCCTTAGGTTAGTTAGGTTTAAGTAGTTCTAAGTTCTAGGAGACTGATTACTTCAGATGTTAAGTCCCATAGTGTTCAGAGCCATTTTTTTTGACAAAAAAACGTAAACATAATCTCAGGGATTCTATTTCGTGTTATCACATTAAAATATTGCTGCAGCATATCCTTACTCTAGCGAAATTTAATGAAAACAAACCTTTGAATTAAAGAAAGTATTTCTTTTTTTTAACGGAATAATCTTTGTTTTGCCGAGAAGCGCTCAGTGTCTGGTACGGAACTGAATGTTCTTAGTTTTTACTTTAATACAACATAAATTAATGTATTCACTTTCTTTCCCTTTATAATTACGGTGCGAGTCTTTTAAATTGTCCGTTGATGACGGAACGCAATGAAATTATAAGCAAATTATTCCTACGCAAGATGTCTGCCAAGAATGGTCGATTGTTCGACAGTTCTTGTTATTTATCCAGCGTTATGAAAACCTTACAATTTTTTACGTCTGCATGAAGGTCACTATGCATATGAAAGAAAAATGCACATCAGCATAAAAAACCACATATTATTTAAAATTCAGAACTTACAATGCGAAATGGCCGCCGTAGCGAGCGTTATCTCCAAGGCTAGAACAGGGAGTAATAACGCCGGTCTTTGTGGTTTATTGCGCCAGCGAAAAAAAGAACAATTATTTATCATAGAGATTCTATACAGTTATCTTACAGAGTCTGTTTGTGCCATTATTATTTCGTTTCGTCATAAATTGCTGTTGTGACAGCTAAATTCACGCGCATTTTCCGAGTTTTGCAATTTTCATTTTACTTTGTTTTGTGTTCCTCTTGTCGTCGCACGATTTAACATTTTGTACTGTGTATCGGTACAGTCTATTAGATAAATATTAGGTTCGTGCGTAAGTTCGTAGCGGTTTTCCATTGTTTTAATAAACACAATAGATACAGAAAGAGTCTGCCAACGCTGGGTGACTTTGCGATTCCGCGACTGCAGAAATCGCGTGGTCTTGAATCGGCGAACTCGTCGACCCATCTTCGGACCGCGCATTGTCATCTGGAAAAGAAGACACAGAACGAGTAAATAGGGACCGGGAAAGGTGGAAGTCTGATGGCGCAAGATCAGGTGCATAAGGTGGGTGCGGACTGACTTCCCAACCCTACTCTTGTATAGTGTTTTTTTCAAATGGCTCTAAGCACTATGCGACTCAACATCTGAGGCCATCAGTCCCCTAGACTTAAACCTAACTAACCTAAGGACATCACACACATCCATGTCCGAGGCAGGATTCGAACCTGCGACCGCAGCAGCAAAGCGGTTCTGGACTGTAGCGCCTAGAACCGCTCGGCCACAACGGCCGGCTTAGTGTTTTTTGTCAGTCTAGCAGAACGAGGGCGGGCATTATCTTGGAGTAGCATCACATCACGCAGTCTTCCTGGTCGTTGTTCTTGGTTTGCGACTGCAAGACGTCTCAGTTGTTGACAATAAACGTCAGCAGTCATGATTACACCTAGAGGAAGCAATTCTTAGCACACCACACCGTCGCTGTTCCACCAGACGGGTAACATTATCTTTTGTGGATGCACGCAGGTCTTTGTACGGGGACTTTTTGCTTTGTTGGAGTTCATCCATTCTTTTCTTTTCCTTATGTTAGCATAAAAACATCTGTCGTGACCAGCGACGATACCGGATAGGAATAGTGTCGGTGTTGTTCACCAGCCAATTGATGACGTGCAAGCAGCGATGCACATATTGGCATTCGCTGATTTTTGTGAGTTTGGCTTTGAGCATCCAGTACCCAAACACCTGATTTGTTAACCTTCCCCACTGGATGCAAATGTCGCACGATGGTGGAATAATCAGAGTTCATCCAATTTGCT
Source organism: Schistocerca nitens (assembly GCF_023898315.1). Taxonomy (NCBI): domain Eukaryota; kingdom Metazoa; phylum Arthropoda; class Insecta; order Orthoptera; family Acrididae; genus Schistocerca; species Schistocerca nitens. Next base: position 84,486,104 of record NC_064623.1, on the reverse strand, counting down.
AGTTGTCGAGTATACTGGCGTAGATCATTGCGCATTAATGCATTTAAACAACCTTCACCAAACTCCAGAAGTCTTCCTGAACTTGGAGGGTCACTAATGTCTAAACGATCCTCCCTAAAACCAGGAAACTATTTTCTTGTGGTGCTCTGCCCAATAACATTATCCCCATACACGACGCAAATGTTTATGGCTGCCTCCATTGCTATCACCCCTCTACTGAGCTCAAACAGAAGAACATGTTGGAAATGTTCCGATTTCTATCTCTTTATTCACATGACGTGTTGAGTGCTATTGACAAGGGATTTCAGATCGATTCCGTATTTCTGGATTTCCGGAAGGCTTTTGACACTGTACCACACAAGCGGCTCGTAGTGATATTGCGTGCTTACGGGATATCGTCTCAGTTATGTGACTGGATTTGTGAATTCCTATCGGAGAGGTCACAGTTCGTGCTAATTGACGGAAAGTCATCGAGTAAAACAGAAGTGATTTCTAGCATTCACCAAGGTAGTGTTACAGGCCCTTTGCTGTTCCTTATCTATGTAAACGATTTTGGAGACAATCTGAGCAGCCGTCTTCGGTTGTTTGCAGATGACGCTGTCGTTTATCGACTAATAAAGTCATCAGAAGATCAAAACAAACTGCAATACGATTTAGAAAAGATATCCGAATGCTGCGAAAAGTGGCAGTTGACCCTAGATAGGAAAAAGTGTGAGGTCATCCACATGAGTGCTAAAAGGAACTCGTTAAACTTCGGTTACACGTAAATTCAACTAAATACCTAGGTATTACAGTTACGAACTTGGAAGGAACTTAAATTGGAAGTAACACATAGAAAATGTTGTGGGGAAGCCTAACCAAAGACTGTGTTTTATTGGCAGGACACTTAGAAAATGTAACAGATCTACTAAGGAGACTGCTTACATTACGCTTGTCCGTCCTCTTTTTTCATACTGCTACGCGGTGTGGGATCCTTACCAGATAGGACTGACGGAGTACATCGAAAAAGTTCAAAGAAAAGCAGCATGTTTTGTATTATCGCGTGAAATATGGGAGAGAGGGTTACAGAAATGATACAGGATTTGAGCTGGACATTATTAAAAGAAAGGCGTTTTTCGTTGCTACGGAATCTTCTCAAGAAATTCCAATCACCAACTTTCTCCTCGAAATGCGAATATATTTTGTTGACACCGACCTACATAGGAAGGAACGACCACCAAGATAAAATAAGGGAAATTAGAGCTCGTACGGAAAGATATAGGTGTTCATTATTTCCGCGCGCTACACGAGATTGCAATAATAGAGAATTGTGAAGGTGATTCGATGAAGTCTGCCAGGCACTTAAATGTGATTTTCAGAGTATCCATGTAGATGTAGATGTAGATTTCTTCCCTTGACACTCCAGTTTTCTAGAGCCCACAGGTCCACTCACAATCTCCAAAAGACGAAATGATAACAACGGCGAATTACAAATAAAAAATTGCAATCGATAAATGAACCCCGTAGCAACCCTAATACCATCGTGCAAAACAAAAACACTACGAAATTATGCACCAACCCAGTATGTAGGTGTAATGTTGCAAAGTGACACGAAATGGAACGAGAACGTGTGGTCGGTTAGAGGGAAGATGAATGGTCGAGTTCGGTCTTTTTTTTTTTTTTTTTTTTTTTTTTGAGGGGGCAGGGGATTCTAGGATAGTGTATCGCATCTGTAAAGAAGATCACGTACAGAATACTTCGGAATAGCGCTTCAATGTTTGGGATCCGCAGCAGGTCGACGACATCGAAACAATTGAGGGGTGTGTTGCTAGCTATGTTATTGGTAGGTTTGATGAACATGCGAGTATTACGGAAAGGTTACGTGAACTGGAGTACAATAAAAATTTGCCATTTACATAAACATATAACGTGGGCAACGGCCTTGCCGCAGTGGATACACCGGTTTCCGTGTGATCACCGAAGTTAAGCACTGTTGGACGTGGCCGGCGCTTGGATGGGTCACCACCCAGCCGCCATACGCTGTTGCCATTTTTCGGCGTGCACTCAGCCTCGTGATGCCAATTGAGGAGCTACTCGACCGAATAGTAGCGGCTTCGGTCAAGAATACCATCATAACGACCGGGAGAGCGGTGTGCAGACCCACGCCCCTCCTATCCGCATCCTCCGCTGAGGATGATACGGCGGTCGGATGGTCCCGGTAGGCCACTCGTGGCATGAAGACGGAGTGCTTTATAAACATATATCGTGGCTTCCCGAGTATCTGTATAGTGGTAGAACAGCAACACGCTGCAGTTGTCACACTTTACCTATCGAAGTATCACTTAACGTGGGATGTGATACATCTTCTCCGGCAACGAGAACAGCTCGTTAAGTACCTTTAAGTTCTTTTCAGTTTTCGTAACGGTAGGGTTAATGTGACGCTTAGTCACTTAAACACAATATTACGACTTTCGGCCACCGTTTGAGTGCCTAAAATGCAGTGTATTGCAATGAATCAACGCAGATTTGATTTTTCCCCTCTGATAAGTCAACTATTGCTTGCAGTAAACTGCTAATAAGACCGATGTGGCTTGCACTGTCACTGTTACGCAACGCAAAAGAAACAGGTAAACTATGTAAGACTACCCCCTCGAAAATATGCACATAAAAACGTGTGATATTTAGAAATGATACATTTACTGAAGCACTATCTCATGTATCTACACTGATAGTATATCCGTAAGACCGTAACGTCTGTCTGTCTGGCTTTCAAAACGCTAAGCTCCAAAACTACCACACGAATTTTCATGAGGTTTTCGTAGTGTAGCTTTGGGCACCATAGAGGCTTTATTTCATCGCAACAGGGCCACGGAAAAAATATCCATACATGTTATAAAAATGTATGTACAAGGTGACAGTTACTGAACTGTATGAAATAAAATCGTCATAGCTCCTGAACGGCTAGCGTTAGGACGTTTAAACTGCACGGTTGGTCGCGAGACGTGATGCGAATTAGTATGCGCACGCATAGTTTGGTTTAGCGATGAAGCCCACTTTCATTTGGATGGGTTCTTCAATAAGCAAAACTGACGCATGTAGGGGACTGAGACTCCTCATTTCGCGATAGGGAAGTGTCTTCACCCTCAACGGGTGACTGTGTGGTGTGCAATGTCCAGTCACTGAATAATCGGTGCGATATTCCTCGATGGCGCGGTGACTACCGAACGGCATGTGAAGGTTTTGGAAGATGGTTTCATCCCCATTATCCAATGTGACCCTTATTTCGACAAGATGTGGTTCATGGAGCTCGATCGCATCGAATCAGGAGAGTCTTTAATGTCCTGGAGGACCATTTTGGGGAACGCATTCTGGCTCTGGGGCAGCCAGAGGCCACTGGCCGTCGTTTTCTCCGGATCTGAACACATGAGACAACTTTTTGTGGGACTATATTAAAGACAAGGTGTGAAGCAATAACCAGGAAACGGTTGCTGAGCTGAAAGCAGCCATTCAGGAGATTATCGACCGCATCGATGTTCCGACACTTCAACGGTTCATGCAGAATTTCGCTATTCGTCTGCGACACATCATCGCCAATGATGGCAGGCATATCGAACCTGTCACAACCTAAATCCGAATATCTGTAGTGACGTTTACATGTTCCATAAATTGTTTGGACGTCATAGTTTGTAACTAATTCACATTTTTTTCCTTATAGTTCAGTAATTGTCACCCTGTGTGTAGACATCTCCTCCGAAGCCATTAGACCAATTTCTACGGAACTTGATACACATACCGGTTACTGTGTGGGAAGAATTGCTGTAAGAACCACCAACCTATCAAACTGGTGGGGGTGAACAAGCAGTGTAGTTCACGGCGCGCCAATAGTCATAGTTCAATCATCCAGTAACTGAGTATAAGAGCACTTAGTGACTTGGAACACGTATTACACATAATTTCAAACCTTTACGAGACTGTTACTCGCTCATACGCCCCACAAAATGATGAAAGGAAAGAAAGTTTAATGCTTACTACATTTTTGCTATTCATTTTCGCATCAGGCAGGTCTTTTTGATTTATTACTTCTCTATTGCTAACTATATTCGCGACTCAATTGGCGAACAGTGTTCACATACGAGTTGTGTTAAGAAAAGTAATGAGACTGATTTTTTATCTACTAAAGTTTTCAATTTTTTCCAAACAACAGTACTGTACCCTTCGAAGTAGTTCTTTCGGCAGTTGTACATCTACATCTACATCTACATGGTAACTCTGCAATTCACACTTAAGTGCCTGGCGGAGGGTTCATCGAATAATTTTCATACTACTACTCTACTATTCCACTCTCGAATGGTGCAAGGGAAAAAGGAACATCTAAATCTTTCCGTTCGAGCTCTGATTTCTCTTATTTTATTACGATGATCATTTCTCCCTATGTAGGTGGGTGTCAACAAAATATTTTCCCATTCGGAAGAGAAAGTTGGTGATAGAAATTTCGTAAATAGATCTCGCCGCAAAGAAAGACTTTGTTTCAATGACTGCCACCCCAACTCGCGTATCATATCAGCGACACTCTCACCCCTATTGCGCGATAACACGAAACGAGCTGCCCTTCTTTGCAGTTTTTCGATGTCATCCATCAATCCTACCTGGTAAGGATCCCATACCGCGCAGCAATATTCCAGCAGATTACGGACAAGTATAATGTAGGCTGTCTCTTCAGTGGGTTTGTCGCATCTTCTAAGTGTTCTGCCAACAAAGCGCTGTCTTTGTTTCGCCTTCCTCACAATATTATCTATGTCGTCTTTCCAATTTAAGTTGCTCGTAATTGTAATTCCTTGGTATTTAGTCGAATTGACTGCCCTTAGATTTGTCAAATTTATCGTATACCCAAAATTTATCAGATTTCTTTTAGTACCCATGTGGATGACATCGCACTTTTCTTTGTTTAGTGCCAATTGCCACTTTTCGCACCATACAGAAATTCTCTCTAGATCATTTTCTAATTGGAATTGATCGTCTGATGATTTTACTAGACGGTAAATTACAGAGTCATCTGCAAACAATCTAAGGGGGCTGCTCAGATTATCATCTAGATCATTTATGTAAATCAGGAACAGCAGAGGGCCTATGACACTACCTTGCGGAACGCCAGCTATCACTTCTGTTCTACTCGATGATTTACCGTCTGTCACTACGAACTGTATCCTCTCTCAGAGGAAATCATGAATCCATCACACAACTGAGACGATACTCCATATGCACGCACTTTGATTAATAGTCGCTTGTGAGGAACGGTATCGAAAGCCTTCTGGAAATCTAGGAATATGGAATGGATCTGAGATTCCTTGTCGACAGCAATCATTACTTCATGGGAATAAAGAGCCAGCTGTGTTGCACAAGAACGATATTTTCTGAATCCGTATTGGTTCTGTATCAATAAGTCATTTTCTTCAAGGTGATTCATAATGTTCGAGTACAGTATATGCTCCAAAATCCTACTGCAAATTGAGGTCAGTGATATGGGTCTGTAATTCAGTGGGTTACTCCTGTTTCCTTTCTTGAATACTGGTGTGACCTGTGCTACTTTCCAGTCTTTAGGAACAGACCTTTCGTCAAGTGAGCGGCTGTATATGATTGCTAAGAAAGGCGCTATTGTGTCTGCATTCTCTGAAAGGAACCTGATTTGTATACCATCTGGACCGGAAGAGTTGCCTTTCTTAAGTGATTTGAGTTGCTTCGCAACACCTAAGATATCTACTTTTATGTCACTCATGCTAACAACTGTTCTGGTTTCGAATTCTGGAATATTTACTTCGCCTTCTTTCGTGAAGGAATTACGGAAAACTGTATTTAGTAACTCCGCTTTAGTGACACCATCATCGGTAACGTTTCCATCGCTATCGCGCAGTGACGGTATTGACTGTTTTTTGCCACTGGTGTACTTCACATACGACCAGAATCTCTTTGGGTTTTCTACCATATATTGAGACAATGTTTCATTGTGGAAACTATTAAAAGCATCTCGCATTCACGTCCGCACTAAATTTCGAGCTTCCGTGAAACTTAGCCAGTCTTGGGGATTTTGCGTTCTTCTGAATTTGGAATGCATTTTTCGTTGCTTCAGCAACAGTGTTCTGACATGTTTTGTGTAACATGGTGGATCAGTATCGTCTCTTATTAGCTTATGTGGTATGAATCCATTGCTGTCGATACTGTATCTTTGAATTTGAGCCATATCTGGTCTAAACTTACATAATTAGCTTGGAAGGAATGGAGACTCTCTCTTAGGAAGGCATCAAGAGAATTTTTATCTGCTGTTTTACACAGATATATTTTGCGTTTATTTTTAGTGGTTTTGGTTAATATGGTTTTGAGCCTCACTACAATGACCTTGTGTTCGCTAATCCCTGTATCCGTCATTACGCTCTCTGTTCCCAGGCTTGGTATGAGAGCTGAAAGGGTTCAACTGGTAGGATCTTTAATATGTCGGTCTCATTCTTTTGAATGTTCTTCAGTGTCGAAAGATGACGTGCTTTCAACACATTTTTCAATTTCGGCAACAGAAAAAAACGTCACAAGGACTCAGATCTTTGAATAGGGGGCTGTGGAACAATAGGAATGCTTTTTGAGGTCCAAAATTCCGTGACGGAATCGGACGTGTCACCTGGGGCGTTGTCACATGGTGCATCATACACTTGTCTGCCCTTTCCCTGAGGCTTTCAAGGACATTTTCGTAAAACAGTTCGTTGAGGAACAAATTCTTTATGCGCGATACCCCTTCTCTGGAAAAAGTAAAGCAGCATTGTTTTGATTTCTGATCTGGTCATCCGAGCTTCTTCTGTGTACGAGATCTCTTAGTGTACCATTACTCACTTTGCCCCTATGTCTCAGGATCGTACTCAGAAGTTCAGGTTTCGTCACTTGTGACCACTTGACTAAACCATTCGTGGTCACTGGCAATCTGAGATCAACTCAGACGTTTCTTCGATTGTCCTCCTGCTCACTTGCTAGGTTTTTCGGTACGATATGGCACAGACCTTGCGCATGTGCATAACTTTGGGCAAAATGTAATGTACGGTGGAAGTCTTTTAAGTTTAACAGGCCCTGACTGTTAACCGCGAGTCTGACGTCACAAGAGCACGCGGATGTTCGACATTATCGTCGGTTTCTGAAGCTGAAGGTGTAACGTACCTACAACAAATAAATCCTACGTTCGTCTGTGAAAATGGACTCGATAAGCAACCTGAGCTGTCAGTAATCGAAACCTAACCTGCATAACACTGTGTGCGGGTTGTATGAGTGTACTTTTCACGGTCATTTAAGCCCTCAGCAGATCTTTACATGAAAAACTTAGAACTAACATTTGGATAAACTATCTGACAGCATATTTGAATATGAAAAACTACAGGAACAAATGAACTTGTAACAATGAATACCTAAACTATCTGACTGCTTATTGAATAAGAATTCACAAGTGATACAGAATCTGGCTTGTGCAACGGAATTATTGGATTAGAGAACATGACATGTTGTAGTGTGTCAGTGTCTCTGTTTCGGCCCTAAGTTTTGCACTCACCTCTTCAGATGGCTGCCTTTATCTAAGTGGTTTACAGCAATTCGCAGCAGCATGCAGCAGCAGCGCTTAAAGCTTATTGTTACTAAGAACGAATTTAATACAAAGGTGCTTGCTTGGGGCGTGTTAACTACTAAATAACTTGAAAGAAGGGATTTCATAAATTAAGTCTATTTAAAAACTTTAGAAATCATCATGACCAACAATAGTTTTACAAGTATTAATAATGGCGAAAAGCCTGACAATGACGTCATAAGTATCAATAATGGCTGAGTGCCGGATTAACAAATTATTTCAATTTCAAAGTTACATTTAACATTTGATAACCACAGCATATTTATGAATTAGATGTGGAGAATAATTGTTATTATTTGGAGGATAAGCAAAATATGGGATTATTGCAGACTAGGACTAACAATCACGAGCCTTATCCTGCAATTGCGCTTTATGCTTGCGAATTTTACCTTAAATTCCATCTTCAAGCGTAGTTAAGCCATCTAAATCTCCCCCGGCCATGAAATCAGGCCTTGAGTGTGGTAAGATCTACCATCACCGACGTCAGGGCAGCGTGACACATCTTCTGCCTCCGAGCTTTCTACCAACACTACTGAAATTTTACTCTCGCATACAAACCTCGTCTCACGACAATGCTTAGAATCGCGTTCCCATGTTTCGCCCTCAGATTGTTACTATCTACAGGGTGTTCAAAAAGTCCGCAGTGTCGTATGATTGTTAGCCGCGCGTGCCGTATGCCGCAGTGAATATACCGAAATGAAACTCAGTGAAATAAAAGTTATAAATTTATTGAATATTCATTTTTACTTACAAATTTTCACATTAAATGTTGAAAGTGTCCCCCCTGTTGCTGAATACACAATTGAATTCGTCTAATCATGTTTCCAAACACAAGCTGTAACATTTCTTCGGTAACAGAAGCAGTGAAAGTGGATATTGCTGTTTTCAATTTATCGATGGCTTTTGGACGGTTTTTATAGACAGTTGCTTACGCTGCACCCCAGAAGAAACAGGTGGAGTTAGGTCAGGCAATCGTGGAGGCCAAAGTCCCTGTGAAATTATGCGATCACCAAAAACATCAGCAAGCAGTGACATTGAAACGCGAGCTGTATGCGCGATTGTACCATCTTGTTGAAAATAACCGTTCAGTATTTCACTTAACACAAGTTCTCCTATGAATGGGTACAGAATATCACTTCACTACTGTTGTGCGTTTATAGTTTCGTTGAAAAATATGGGACCCACAATCCGACGTCTAGAAATTGCAATCGTAACTCCTATTTTCATAGAATGAAGTGGTTCTTTATGAATACAGAATGGATTTGCAGTACTCCACATACGAGAATTTCGCGAGTTCATGTACCTGGATAAATGAAACCACGCCTCATCAGTGAAAAACGTTTCATTAAGAATATCCCTTCCATTTTGTTGAACGAAATATTTGAACCATAATGGCAATAATGCAGTCTCTTGGCATTATCAGCATTTTTCAGTTCTTGCATGACTGTCACTTTGTATGGGAAAAGTTCAATTTTTTCGTTACAGCTGTGTGGCCCTTTCCGATACTAACATCGATTTCCCGGACGAGATTTATTACTGACTTGTTCGCACTCATGAACATTTTATCGGAAATATCGAGTAGGTTATCATCAGACAAAATGGTAGGACGACCATTGTCGGTGCATCTGTCACTGAACCCGTACTTCGAAATATGTTAATCAAATCTTGCACAGTATCGCGATATGGGAGTGCTGTCTCCGGGAAAACTGAATTAAATGTTTGACGAACAGAAACTGCGTATTTACCGCCAGCTTTGAACACTTACTCGAGCGAAAACATATGTTCTTCAACGGTTAGTATTTTAACAGTGACAAAAACGAAACAAACGAACAAAGGAACTAAACTTAAACGTTCACGTCAACACGTAACGACACCCACCAACGGTACTACTGACGCTGACTGAGATACACGAAACAGTGGAATGTTGGGAGAGTCCACTTGAAGGGAGGTAACCCAGGCAGGCGAACAATCATACGGCACTGCGGAGTAGCGATGGGCAAACTGAAACACGTAACTGTTTCGAAACAAATGAAACAGTACAATGTAATGTTCCGATACGCTGTTTCGAAACAGTGAAACAGTTTGTGTTTTGTAATCTAATAAACTTACACGTTTTATCATCTTGAATGTCTACTATGTAAGGATGTCCATATAAACACAAATGAGGTGCGAGAGCGCTAATCATGTCGCAGAAAGTATAAAACCATCACTTAGGCGTCTTGGCAGTTTCGTATTTCCTGCAGCAAATGCGCTGCTTTCGTGTCGCGTGACTTTCATACTTTTCAATTGGCTGAGGACAGCCATAGCTGAAGACAGAAGAACCACCACGAACGGAACTGGAGGTGGGAGCAAACTGCAGAAACGACGTATATGCTACTGGGATTCCCACATTCCCTTAGTATGGGTAATAAACCCATCCTGCTAATTTCCATGCACACAAAGGGAATCATTGTGGATAATAGGCACAGTGACTATAGACTCACAAATAACGCCAAATAATTCGAATATATAACAAAATATAACAGAAAAAAAATTTGTCTTTCAAGGTGTTTCGAATCGTTACTATAAATTCACCGTGCTTCCCAGCCCTTCCCGTTCGCCATTACACCACCAGTGATATGTCAAACAGATTGCTTGCAATTATACCTACATCAAATTTATGTATATGTCTAATAACTGTCACTCTACGCCTTTTTTAATTCAAAATGTTGTAGGCTTACTTGCGTTTCTTAATATGATTACTGTACATGAACAGGGAAGCGTATGTTATAAAAAAAAGTGTAATTTAACTGAATGATTTTCACATATTTATTATTTTGATTGTGAATAGTATGCGTTGTTTTATTGTTTGGTTAGTGTTTATAAAGCAGATGTTACGCCATTTCGAAACAGGACAGTCAGCTAGAAACGAAGCTTTATTTTCGTATATCTTAAGCTTCATGCTATTTCTTGTCAGAAAGATTTCGACACTCTTGAAAGAGTTTCATGAAGTGATATGTTGTGTTTCAGTACCTGTGCCGAGCGCGAATCTCGTCCGACACAGAGTGGAATGAAACATCACTGTTTCGATACAATTAGTCCGTTCCAGGCACAGGTGGACTGAAACAGCCTTATTTTGAAACAACGATACAGTTTCTGTGTCTGGCTCGAGATCGAATCTGGTCCGAGACAGGGGCGGAACGAAACACCACTGTTTCGAAACAGTGAACCACAACCGTTCCGAAACACTGAAACAGTTCCACGTATCGATACACTGTATCGAAACATAGAAACAGTGGCCAAGTCTACTGTGGAGAGAGTTTTTGAACACCCCGTATATCTCAGTGCTTACTTTATTTCCGTAGAGAAACGCAGAATCTTACACAGTGCAAAGAATAGCATTAAGTTGGCTATATTGTTTTCGATACTCAGTGTAACATTTAATCAGTCTAATGGAGAGTTCTGAGCACTCCTTACAAAGGCGTCCCTGAGCGACGCTCATCTTCAACGTGTTCTCGATCTTCCAAAAATGCAAAAAACGTCTGCCCTTGATAAGCAATGTTCCGCATAGACCTGTCTCAATTTTTCAAAGGTCACACGCGCGGATTCCCCAAAGTTTAACACAAAATTTGATAGCACAACGTTGCTTTTAATTCCGCTGTTCCATTTTCGTAAGAAAAACACAGATTCACGGTGCTCTCAAAAATGACTGTACGAAGCTGGAGGTCCGACTGAGCGTCTGGAATGAACACACCGGTCTGCACAACACAGTGTTGCCAGGTCGCTCACAGTGTTGCCAGTTTCATTAACTTTTCTCAGACGCCTCATATACCACTGAATGTACCTGCAAAATTGTATCATTGTGCAACACATAGTTCATGCATGAAAAACGGGCGCATCATTCATGACGTTTAAATTATCACTAACACAATAAACCGATTTCGAAGGAATGTGGCGAAGAGGTAGCTTGAACTACGAGGAAGAATACGGGCTACTTCAGAAAGCGTGTAGTAGAAGGTACTTACTAATTTGAAGAATATTAAGCGAATTAAGGAAAAATATTTCCTTTTTGACTTTTGAACTTCATCGCGCTTCTGAAAATGCTTTTATTGGTTGATGTGTGCTATGTTGTGCAATTCAAAGTAGTAAATACACTGCTTATGCAAACTTCAGTGTCTTTAACCCGTACTTCCACAATTCCTCAGTAGCTTAGATACACACCTCTGCCCATGCCCCTCTGTATGCACCACCGTACAGCAGTAATGGACATTCCGATGCATCATGCATAGTGACAGCTTGTGAGGGCGGAGAGTGGGGATGACATAATGAGTTGTGTTTACCCAAACATGCAGACACGTGAGGGTAGCTGACGTTTTTATACGTACAGTAGCTTGCTTACTCGCCGTCACTCATCAAAACAAAGCTACTGTCACGTGAGTGCAGCCACAGCTGACAACTACTATTCACTATTACAGTGGGCACATCTATTTTCAACAACAGTTCACAACGCCTATTCGCAAATGATGTAGTAATGTCTCAGCAGAAGAAACACAGTAATGAAGACAAAAGATCGAAACACATGTATTAACTAATTTTTCATGACTGAGACGCAGATATCCTCCGCGTATCAAAGCAGCTTAAATCATTTAATAAAGGCAAGGCTTCCGGTCCAGATGGTACACCAGTCCTTTCGAAGTATGCAGATGCAATAGCTCCTTATTTAGTAATTATATACGACCGCTCGCTCACAGAAAGTTCCTTACCTAAATACTGGAAGTTGCTCAAGTCACACCAATACCCAAAAAGGGAGATAGGAATAATCCGCTGAATTATAGGCCTATATCACTAACTTTCATTTGCAGTAGGGTTTTGGAACATATACTGTATTCGAACATTATAAATTACCTCGAAGAAAACGATATAGTCAGCAAGGATTCAGAAAATATCGTACCAGCGGAACACAACTAGCTCTTCATACTCATGAAGTAATAAGTGCTATCGATAAAGGATGTCAAGTTGACTCCATATTTCTAGATTTTCAGAAGACTTTCGACACCGTTACTCACAAGCGTCTTCTAACCAAACTGTGTGCCTATGGAATATCGCCTCACTTCTACGACTGGATTTATGACTTCCTGTCAGAAAGGTCACAGTTTGTAGTCACAGATGGAAAGTCATCGAGTAAAACAGAAGTAATATCCGGCGTTCCCCAAGGAAGTATAAGTCCTCTATTGTTCATGATAAATATTAACGACATTGGAGACAATCTGATTAGCTCTCTTAGATTATTTGCAGATGATGCTGTCATTTACCGTCTTGTAAAGTCATCAGATGACCAAAACAAATTACAAAATAATTTAGATAAGATATCTGTGTGGTGCGAAAAGTGGCAATTGACCCTGAATAAAGAAAAGTGTGAAGTTATTCACATGAGTACTAAAAGAAATCCGCTAAATTTAGATCACGCTATAAGGCACACAAATCTGAATGCTTTAAAATGAAACTAAATACTTAGGGACTACAATTACAAATAACGACGATATAGATAAATAATAGGGCAAACCAAAGACTACGATTCATTGGCAGAACACTTAGAAGGCGCAACAGATCTACTAAAGAGACTGCTTACACTACACTTGTCCGCCCTATTCTGTAGTATTGCTGTGCGGTGTGGAATCCGTAACAGGTGGGACTGACGGATGACATCGAAAAAGTTGAAAGAAGGGCGGTTCGTTTTGTATTATCGCGAAATAGGAGAGATAGTGCCACAGACATGATACGTGAATTGGAGTGGCAATCATTAAAACAAAGGCGTTTTTCGTTGCGACGGGACCTTCTCATGAAATTTCAATCAACAGTTTTCTCCTCCGATTGTGAGAACATAACTGTTGGCGCCCACTTACATAGGGAGAAATGATCATCACGTAAAAATAAGAGAAATCAAGTGCTCGTTTTTCCCGCGTACCGTTCGAGAGTGGAACGGTAGAGAGACAGCTTGAAGGTGGTTCATTAAACCCTCTGCCAGGCATTTAATTATGAATAGCACAGTAATCACGTAGATGTAAATGTAGATGAGATACTGCCAAATAGAAGCATGCAAATGTTTAGGTGTTTTTATACTAATTCACTATCGATCATTGATTGGTCATTAGCCTGTACTAAATGGGTTCACCTCAATCATGCAGAACCGGAACTGGACTCGAAACTAGGGGAATATCAAGGTGGATTTCGAAAGAATACGTCAAGCAACGAGCAGATGTGGAATTTAAAAACTATTCTACAGTTGAGGGAGCTGTGAAACAAAGATACAGTATTTACATTTGTAGATCTCAAATTACCCCACTGAGAGAAAATCCCTTTAGTATGAAGAGGTACCGTTTAGATTCAAAAACTACAGACAATATCCAAGACACGTTGGCAAACATTTCATCTAAAGCCAAGTTATATGGAGAATTGTGCATAAACTTTGAGACAAAAACAGGCATGGGGCTGATGGATGGACTTTAACCTTTGCTTTTAAAGTAAGAAATGTAGAAGGTAATTAAAGATCGGAGAACATCCGACACGAAATGCATTACAGAGTGAATAAAAAAAAAGTAATATAGATGAAGACTTTCTGGCATAAAAAAACTAATTACTCTAGCACAAAAAATCGGTTTATAATTTTCTTTCCAAATGACATAATTTATAACGAACTTTAAAAACCGACCACAAAAGTTGCTGATCAACCAAAACAAAATTAAAAATTATTACTATTATTATTATTCTTTTTATTATCACATTTTATTTTTGTTTTGGTTGATCAGTAACTTGTGTGGTCGGTTTTTAAAGCTTGTTATAAATTACGTCTTTTGAAAAGAAAATTATAAACCGATTTTTCATGCTAGAGCATGTAGATTTTTTATTTGTATTTTGCCATTTACTGATGTGTGTATTATCAAGGCAATATCATCTGTGATTAATAATAATGACATGTAATAGTAATAATGCTAGTAAGATTGTTCTGCAATTTAACATTCATCATTTGTACCGGTATTAATTAGTTTGCTTGAAGTATTCACGTCAGCATGGCACCGTGTCTGCATGTACGACTTTGGCATGTGGGGCTCGGGGTTCGAATCTTGCGTCTGGCAGGCAGTATTTATTTCATTGCGGTAGACAGTTATATGTTTACACTGATGTAAGATTTGTTATTTTATGTACCAGTCACGCGGTCTCCGCTGGTTTATTGCAAAGTATAGTACAACAACAACCTAACCGTATTGCGTCCAAAGTAAATAAGCGCAAGCTTACGAATTCAGTCGTTATCAGTAAATTACGTGCATTTTCTTTACTACATAATGTCTGTGAAGAAAAATAGGAAGGGGCGAGAGGAAAGAAAGACAAAATAAGTGGGTTGGTTGCAGCGAGGATGATAATTTCGTAACTTCTACGTTTATATGAGACCCCGTTTAAAAATAGGTACTCGAAATGTGCACCGTTGTGCAGCGATTTGTATCACTGCCCACTACCGGGGAGTGGACGATCGACAAGCCCAACCGCTTCACGTACAGCGAGGTACGTTATCTGGTGACGTCACATGTTCAACATTTGTCATACACTTATGAGGTATTCCGCGACATTAGCGGTTCCATGTGTCTTATATTAACTCACTTGTCGTAGCCGCGTCTAAGTCGCTTCGGGTATTTTCAAAGGTTAATAAGAATTGCCATGTCGTACGTCAGACAGTGGTACATTTCAGTGCGTATGCACAACAATATATGAATACTTGCGTTAGTACAGTTAGGCCGCGAGCACGTGGATTAATGGACAGGCGGCTCTAACCCGTAGAATGTGGCATATGAGGTGCACAGGGGAAGTGCTTTGATGGCGAGGCGCTTAAGGAAACCGCTCGAGTGAAATGGGAAAGCCGGATTCGATGCTTGCTCTGGCAAATATTTTGATCGGTTGCTGTTGGTAAGGTTGCCCTTACCTATCGGAAAAAGAGACTCCCGTATCTCTCAGGGAACGTAGAGTATTCATGAGTTTTTCTTTCAAGAAAACGATTTAAAAGTCAGTGCTACACAAGTTTTTAAGATAGCCGCATCTGAAAATTTTTATGTTTTCTTACTGGTCATCATTCGTCTTCCAAAATATTATAAATACAGCATACCCCCCTACAAACTACCGTATGGCCGCCCTTGGCCTTTGGAACCGCTCAATATCCCATCGCAATCGAATGCCGGAAATTTCTTTCGTCATACCTTTTATCTACTTGTTATTAGTTTCGCATATAGCCTCTATCCAGTGGTCAAAAGATTAATACCCCGATAATTATCTCGCACCGCGAAATCAATATGAGCTGCCGTCCCCCACACCTCGCGAAATCAGTGTGAGCTGCCATCCCCTTTCCTCTATTGGGTTTGACGGGTACGGTATTGAGAGCTGCGAACCATTCCACTGGGCGTCCTAGAGCTGAGTGGGCCGACGTCCATCTCGAGCGTCGCGCCTCTGCAGAATGTCGAGTGAGGACGTCAGAAATGCCCTCCACCGGTGCTCCACGTCAGCATGCGTGATGAGCCGCGTCCGGCTCGTGGGAAATCCTACGCTGAGGACGCAGCGTCGGAACCTGCCCGTGCATTTAGGCCACGCTCCTGTCTTGGGGGACAGAGCAGCGTGCGGCGACCTATTATCATCCGGCTATTATAAAATTTCCGAGTGAATCACCGCGTCGCCACACCCATCAACCCTCCCTCCTCCGTCTCGCCCCTACCGTTATGCCACCACCCCTGGCGGTGACCATTTTGCACCCCTCCCTCTCCCCCCCCCCCCCTCTCTGCCCCAGAGCCCCAGGCGCCATTATAAAGTGCCACGGAGCGAGAAAATTGCTGACAATAGCTGAGCTGTCTGTGCTTTCCGTTCCGTCTCCCCCCTCCCTACCCCATTACTCCACGTGGCTGAACACGTGGGGGATATGAGGGGGGGGGGGGGAGGATCCAGCCCCTGGAGGGTTCGTCCCCGAACGCCAGTATTGGGCAACTGTTGACAGTTCTCGTTATTTCAAAGGAAGACCTTCGCCACACACACACACACACACACACACACACACACACACACACACTTCCGTACATTCTGACACCCAACACCTGGGTTTCCAATACAGCCTTACTCTGTTGTCCGTCACCGCTAAAACTGTTGCATGAAACGTAAACGCCAATGCAAGGTAGTACTGGAGAACACGATTCTCAATTAGTAAACAACCCGATACCATGTGTACTTTCGGTTAAAGGCGCTACAGTCTGGAACCGCGCGACCGCTACGGTCGTAGGTTCGAATCCTGCCTCGGGCATGGATGTGTGTGATGTCCTTAGGTTAGTTCGGTTTAAGTAGTTCTAAGTTCTAGGGGACTGATGACCTTAGAAGTTAAGTCCCATAGTGCTCAGAGCCATTTGAACCATGTGTACTTTTTTGTTAGTTTGCTATTGTAAGACATTTCCCTCTCCCACATTCAGCTATAGTTCAATGTTTTATTTATGTTAGGGACTGAAAACAATATAAAATAAGTGAACTTATAGAGTTACACATAATATTGTAGCAGGGTTCAAAAGTACGAGGGTTGCCCAGTAAATAATGCCCCATATTTTTTTTCTCCAGAAGTATTTATTCCACAACAATCAAATTTACATATGTGAAAGACTGATGTTTTGTCTACTTGCTTTATTTTTCCACATAATCTCCTTCAAGTTCGACGGCCTTTTTCCAGCGAGACACAAGAGCGTGTATTCCCTGCCGGTAAAAATCTTTACTCTGCCTACGGAGCCAGGTTGTCACTTCGTGAATCACTTCTTCGTCATCGGCAAAACGTCTTCCACGAATGAAATTCTTCATTGGCCCAAACAAGTGAAAGTCTGAAGGAGCCAAATCGGGGATGTAGGGTGGATGGGGTAACACTATCCAACCCAGTTTCGCGATGTGTTCACAAGTCCTCAAACTTGTGTGAGGACGAGCGTTATCATGCTGAATCAAAACATCCTGTGGGTTAACATGACGCCCAAGGCACCGGAAGCGCTGCTTAAGTTTGTCTAATGTTTTGACATAAGCCTCTGAATTAATGGTACTGCCTTTTGGCATCACATCAATGAGAATTACGCCCTCGCAATCCCAAAACACAGTCATCATGACTTTTCCGGCTGAAGGACCTGTTTTGAATTTTTTCTTCTGTGGAGAATAAGCATGACGCCATTCCATCGATTGTCTTTTTGTTTCGGGCTCAAAATGATGCACCCAAGTTTCATCACCTGTCACAATCCGTGACAAAAAGGCCTCCCCGTCAACGTGAAAGCGTCGCAACAAATCGAAAGAAATGTCTTTTCTTTGGGATTTGTGATCGACAGTAAGACACCGAGGAACCCATCTTGCACACACTTTTGAGTATCCAAGCTGATTGATAATCACATCCACACTTCCTTTGCTTACTGACAACTCCAGTGCCAATTGTCGAGTCGTAATGCGTCGATCCCGTCGAATGAGAACATCAGCCCGCTGCAACATGTCAGGCGTGACAGCCGTGGGAGGCCTTCCCGACCGCGGCAAATCTCGGAGCTCCGCAGCACCGCCCTCTGATGCTTTCACCCTCTGTGCCCAGCGACCAACAGTACTCCTATCGACTGCAGATGTTCCGTAGACGTTGCACAAGCGTTTATGGATATTGCCCACGGTTTCTTCCTCTGCTACGAGAAATTCAATCACTGCACGTTGTTTCTGACGGATGTCACTTGCAGACGCCATTTTAGAACATTCCTACACCACCGCTCTCTGTCGGAGGAAATTGAAACTTTGCGTACACACGCGGGAAACTTCAAATAACTCGCACCTAAAGTTTCACATTTCTAATATTTTTTATTTCGGAGAAAAAAAATATGGGGCATTATTTACTGGGCAACCCTCGTATATACACGCAGTAATTACGGGATACATACCATAAATCATTCTTGATTAATGTTGGTGCTATTGCGGCTTCACACATCGTTAAAACTTTTCTCAAAATGAAAACGTCCATACATGACAAAATTAAAAACTGTTTTTCATCGTTCGTGCCCAGTGTAAATGAACGATGGTCAAAAAACTGAAAACATGCATTAATATGTAGTGTATGTAGGCTGTTTAGGTTTTTATGTTGGTGACGCCACGTAGCTCTCGGTATGAAAACACTGACTGTACTGTGTGCCGTCTGTGGCTGGTTTGCATTGTTGGAATATTCGCTATTGTAGTGCTGGGCAGTTGGACGTGAACAGTGCGTAGCGTTGCGCAGTTGGAGGTGAGCCGCCAGCAGTGGTGGATGTGGGGAGAGGGGTGGCGGAGTTTTGAGAGCGGACGATCTGGACGTGTGTCCATCAGAGAGAGTAAATTTGTAATATTGGATATCACGAACTGATATATATATATATATATATATATGTGATAACTTTTGAACACTATTAAGGTAAATACATTGTCGTTCTCTATCACAATCTTTCATATGCTAACTATACGTATCAGTAGTTAGTGCCTTCAGTAGTTAGAATCTTTTATTTAGCTGCCAGTATTGGCGCACACTGTATTGCAGTAGTTTGAGTAACGAATATTTTTGTGAGGTGAGTGATTCATTAAAGGTATAGGTTATTGTCAGTCAGGGCCATTCTTTTGTGGGGATTACTGAAATTCAGAGTGCGTTGCGCTAAAAATATTGTGTGTCAGTGTAGTGCTGATCAGAATAAGTAAAGAGAGAAATGTCTGAGTGCCTTCAGTTTTGCTCAGCTGTTTGAAAATCAAATAACGTAAGAGGTTTACCAGGACAGTAATTTATAATTTTCGAAGGGGACGTTTCAATAGAAGAGGTACTGAAAATAAAACAATATCTGAATAACGAATAGTCCGTTAAAGTGACTAAATGTAAAACATATGGCCCAAATATTAATCAAGAATGTTTTGTGGTATGAAATCTGTAATTAATTCGTGTGCATACTCTTGTATCATGCTACATTATTATGTGCAGTTCTGTTAGCTGTTGTATGTTGCTAATATGAGAAAAAAATTTAATTTACATCCTAGATTTGAAGATGGCTAGATTGTTAGCCGAAGCCATTAATCAATCCAATTGAAGAAGATTTCATAGGTGATGTTGACTTCTAATATAAATAAAATAAATGTTTTATATTTATTTTGCGCTAATCTACACCTACGTCATACTCAGCAAGCCACCTAATGGTGCGTGTCGGAGGATACCTTTTGTAGCACTATCTGAGTCCTCCAACCCTGTTCCATCCGCGAATAGTGCGTGGGAAGAATGACTGTCGGTAAGCCACTGTATTGGCTCTAATTTCTCGAATTTTCCCCTCGCGGTCACTACCCGAGACGTACGTGGGGGCAAGTAATATGTTGTCCGACTTTTCTCGGAAAGTGCTCTCTCGAAATTTCAGTATCAAATCTCTCCGTGGTGCACAACGCCTCTCTTGTAACGTCTGGCAATGCAGTTTGTTGAGGTCTCCGTAACGCTCTCGCGCAGGTTAAACGATCTCTAATGTTCTTATAACAGTTTGAACTTTTAGTAAATAAAAGACACACATTGTTACAATAGCTTTTGAATGAAGTTTGACGAATTTTAAAAAAAATGTTTAAATGTAAAGAGCAACATTAAATCTTTGTGTAAAATGTGAATGCTAAGCCTGGGATGAATTTAGATGTAAAATTATCAGTATAACTGCGTACGCTTTTCGTTAGTTACATTTCGATATCAATAAAGAGTTGTATAGGGTGGATATAATTAAACTTTCGCTACTGAGAGGGCCCCCATGAAAAATGAGTGACTGTACGACAATGAAACACTGTGGAAACATTTATAAGGACATGCGGAAGAGAAATAACGTATAAACAACTGAAAGAGACACATTTTTAATTTCCACATGAGAGGTGTAACATTTGTTGTGTACCATGTTTACGTTCGACGTTACAAACGTTGCCCAATGTGACGAACATCTGCATCCACGACATCACGGAAGCGCACGGGAAATTGCTCTACTGCTGCCCGAAACATCCCAGGTGGGATGGACCACGGAATGTTCGGCTTTCGTGACACAGCTAATGCACTGTTTGAACATCGCACACTGCATCGAGCATTCTCAGCTATGGCAGCGGTAACTTCTTCAACAATTTGTGGTGCGATTGGCTGTTGCGCTCAGCCCAGGAACAATTCCCAAATCGCCAGATGATTCCAACTTCCGAATCATATTCTTCAACCCCGGTGCAACAGAGTGTGGTGTCACCGCCAGACACCACAC
Organism: Schistocerca nitens; assembly: GCF_023898315.1. Taxonomy (NCBI): domain Eukaryota; kingdom Metazoa; phylum Arthropoda; class Insecta; order Orthoptera; family Acrididae; genus Schistocerca; species Schistocerca nitens. The sequence continues at coordinate 84,465,203 of NC_064623.1, read as the reverse complement.
TTGCTAGGTGGTAGCCTTTAAATCGGCCGCGGTCCGTTAGTATACGTCGGACCCGCGTGTCGCCACTATCAGTGATTGCAGACCGAGCGCCGCCACACGGCAGGTTGAAACACGTATGTTGTGCGGCAGCGATGCTGAGACATTGTAGAATCTCTGACCAGAGCAGTTGCGCTCGACTCGCAGTAGCGAGCAGTCAGTCAGTCTGTCTGTAGCAGTCAGTTAGTCTGTAGTAGTCAGTCCTCAGTAGTGCTTGGAGTCGGTTGCTAGCAGTAGCGGAGAGCAGTCGGCGGGCGTCGGCATCGCAATGGTCGAGATTCAGGACGAGGTATAATTTATTTAAATAAATAATCATGCAGCTTTGCGCTCATCAGATAATGTAACGAACAGTCATTGTAATTTAACTTTCAAAAATCGCCCCCAATAATAATTTTGATTTAAAAGCAATTTTAGAGACAATCATTCAAATTTCCTTCCATTTCCTTTTAACAAAGATTTTTAAAAGGTACTTCCAATGCTTTTCATGCAAGCGCCAGAGAACAATAAGAGCAGAATTTTGACATGCAGTTTCACTAAGGTAAGAAATTTATTCTCGTTTCGCACAGGGCAAACACCGACTTTTCGGTTGAATTGAGTTTAGGTTATCATTACAGTTTCATTATCATGGGATTAGCGTTCATTATTTAATGGGAACTTGTACTTGAGTCAGATAGCGAGCTATCATTTAATTGTCTTTGCCATTAATATTCTTGTGGGGAGTTTATACTTAGCTGTGGCTCCATTAATAATAAATATAGTTTATTTAAGAATTTGTTGTGGGGAGGTTACACTTGGCGACACCCGGTCCAGGATCGTATTTCGTAGAGAATCTTTTGAAAAACAGTCAGATATCTGCTCTTATTGCTTAAATATAATTATAATTTGCGCAACGCTTTTACTAATCTTGTGACTTACTTTCTACAGGTCAACGGCAATTCGTTGCTCTGTTGAATTTGTGTGTTGTTTTTGCATTGTGATTATTTCTTTTGTGAATATTTTGTCTGTTGTAAAAATGCCGCGAAAGACTGTGAATAGTGTATCGCGAGGTATTGTGAATGAAATCACCGATTCGAACAACTCTACCGATAGGACAAGTGACACGCAGTGTAATGATGACAATCCTGCGTTCACTAACAGTCAGTGCGTTCCAACCACTAATGATGACTTTTGTCTTAATGATGAACAAACGAACTTGGTTATGTCCTCTGTTGGTTTGACGACAATCGATGACGCGGGGAGCTCTATTGTAATGAGCGCTGCCCAGCCTAACACGACCGGTTCACTAAATTCAAGTAACGTTCAGGCAAATATTTCAAATGAAAATGAACGGGACACAGAAAGTACGACGGATTTATTTAATTCCGAAATAATGTCTGACAGTGTACATCCGACTGACAAACCCTTTTGTGAATCTCAGAATAACCAAATGGCTACAGAAAGCGAGACAATTTTAGATCCACCATTAAACAGCACAGTGAATAAAGTAGGTAATGTTACCTCGGATCAATTGATGGCATTATTGCTACAAGTTCTTGAAAAACAAGACAACACTTCCAAACAGTTTAATGAAAAATTAGATAACAATGATGTAAATTTCAAGCAACTTAGTGAACAGGTCAAACAACAGAACGAAAAACAAGACAAGCTTAATGAAAAATTAGATAACAATTCCAGACAGTTAAATGAAAAATTAGATAACAATTCCAGACAGTTAAATGAAAAATTAGATAACAATTCCAGACAGTTAAGTGAACAAATTAGAGCCGTTGCCGCGCAGTGCCATGACACTAAGGAACAGTTACGCGAGGAAATCGAGGCTTGTTCGCGAAAAAGTAGCGAAGAGATTAGAACTGTTGCTCAAGAATTAAGGGAAATGCAAACAGCCACAACAGAAACACTAAGAGCGGAAATCAGTACAGTCGCTAAACAATGCTCTGAAAAAGCTACACAATTACGCGACGAGTTTAAAGCAATGACGGTAGAACTTTCGCGCACAATGGATGAAAAGATTGACGCAAAATTCGAACAACAGAACACACAAATTAACGAACGTCTTAGTCTTCACATAGAAAACAGTAATACGCGTTTTCGTAAATTTATTGATGATCAAAATAAAGTAAAACGCCAAGTAATGGAAACAATCACTGCACAGAGACAAGAAGACAAACGTAAAATGTTTGCGAAGGCAAAAACGTATGTAGACAATAATATTGCCACAGTTTCGGACAAAATTAATACCATCGAACAGTCAAACACAGAATTACGTGACGAAATTTCTGATCTGAAATCGAAAACAGACACATACATAACAGATTTTCAAACAGTGACCGATAGACTCGAACAATTAGAACTAACACAGGATTCCGATGTCGTGAAAGCTGATGTTAAAAAACTGAACGAAACTACACGTAAATTGCAAAACCAGATTAATGCCAATGGCACTAAAACCGATGATCAGGTAAAAATACTGACTGAAAAATGTGATGAATTGGCCAGTCGTATTGACGTCATCGAAACTACTAATGACAATAAATCAGACGATACTTCACCGGTTGCATTTAATCAAACACCGGAATTTCAAAATTTACAGCAGACAATTAATGAGATTGATTCGTCTAATAACACATTGCGTCGAAAACTGTCAAGTTTACAGCAAGAAGTAACAGAGATGAAAAACACTTCAGTTAATAACACAGCACAGCAGACACCACTTTTCGAACATTTGCCAGACTCGCGCAACGCGTATAATTTGGGTAATCTACAGAGAGTACGGGACTTAGATTCCGAACAATCACAGTTCAACAGATTCTCTTACAACCATGAACCTGTTTCATCACACAGAGACGACAATTTCGATTACAAACATTTTCTGTCAGTGAGAAAGTTTAAAGTGTTTAAAAACGACAGAACACAGATTCACCCGCTAGATTGGATACAACAATTTAGCTTTGCTTTTCCACCGACTTGGCCTGTAACGCATAAGCTTGAATTTATTTGCAGCTTTTTGGAAGGCGAACCGGCAACTCGTATGAGGCCGATCACGAGGCAATGTTATTCAGTGGAAGAGTTTCAGAATGCGTTTCTATCTGCGTATTGGTCAAAGACGACACAGCGCGGAATTAAAGATCAGTTAATTAGCTTACCAAATTATGAGAACACGAATTTTTCCAGTGTGACGCAATTTTTTGAGCACATGGTGCAACAGAACCAGTACCTAAGTGAACCGTACAGTGAATCTGCACTTATTCAATTATGTATCTCTAAGCTACCGCGATCATTAAGAGTTTCACTTTTAACCGGCCAGCAAAAAGAAAATATTTCAGCATTCAGAGATCTGTTACAGCTGTTGGAGGTACAACAATCTGATTATTCTTTTGTGAACAAAAATTCTTCGTATAACAACGAAAGCCAACAGACGTACGGCAATTATGATCAAACACGTAATTTCAATAGGAGAAGTAACAGGCGCTTTAGGACCGACAACCAGCAAAATTTTAACAGCAGACAAAATTCACATTATCAACATCATCAAAACTTTCAGCAACAGGAGCCACCTTTTAGTAACAATAGACGTTTTGCACCACAACAGCATGAAGGTCAGCCGGTTAGCGTACCTAACCAACAATGGAATGCACAAGGTCAACCAGGCTTTAATGTTTCACCGCGTGCACGTGTAGTCCCTGATACAACAAATAGTAACGCACGGCAGCAAGGAAGCAACTACGTACAAAGAAGACAGTATTTTAATTCCTATCGCAATGCACCGTATAGGAATAACTATCACGACAAACGTGAAAATGACGAGCAAAATTATCAACGTACATATAATAATAGTCGATCTTACCAGCAACAAAATCATCAGCAACAACATATTCTAGTAAATGAACCCGACAGTAGGTATCATCCAGAGCGTAATGCGTCTGGAAGAAGTAATAGAACTGTTCAAATTGTAGAAATGCCACAACATCCTCGTGATGATAATAATAACACGTCAGATAGAATCTGACTAGATACTGTACAGGACGCATCTTCCAATAACACAAGCACTAGTTTTGACACGCAAAATGTTGTTCACGAGAATGTAATTACGTTTGACGACATCAGAGACACTCTTTTGCAGGAAAAACCAATTGTTCAGAAAACCATTTCACATCCTGTCATCGAAATTAAAATAGGTTCATCGAAATTTTCAGCAGTAATTGATTCTGGGTCACCTATGTCAGTCATTAATGAGGAAACTTTCAACGAGTGTAACAAAGAGAATATTTATCCTACATTTCCTTTAGGCAAAACGAAAGTGAAAGGAGCAATATCGAGTAAAGGAGTGGATGTGAAATTACAGACGCATTTATCATTTTTTATTGGAGGTCATATTTTTCACTCAAATTTTTGGATTGTTCCTTTATTGACAACAGACGTTATTTTAGGTACTAATTTTCTCGTACAACACGACGCAGTGGTTGATTTTCAAAATTCTTATTTAATGTTGAAAGACGAAAATGTACAATTAGCTTTAGAGTTTCAGCACTCATTATCGACAGAAGAGGAAACAATTAACCGCACAGAGGTCATTTCAGTATCACGTAACATAGACTGTAATCCCACATTGTTCACAGACACGTACGTACATAACTATAATACTCCAGACGAAGCTGACTACGACGTAATGCAGATGATTTCCGATAAGGTTAAACAAAGCAGTGCAAATTCAGACGACGAACGAACGCAGTTACATAAAATTCTTTTACAGCAAGCTCCAGTTTTCGACAACATTCCTGGTACTATGTCCGGTTTTATGTACGAATTTCAGGTCAAACAACACGATACATTTAAAGCAAAGCATTATCCTATTCCGTATATCCATAGGGAACAAGTCAAAAAAGAATTGCAAGACATGCTCGATCAAGGAATTATTGAACCAGCAGTTAGTCCGTACATAAACCCGCTGCATATTGTCAAGAAAAAAGATGGCTCACTTCGGCTTGTACTTGATTCACGACATATTAATGACATTATTATTAATGAAACAGATCGACCACAGACATTAGAAGAACTGCTACAGAAATTTCATGGTACAGCTATTTATTCTACATTAGATTTGAAATCGGGATTTTGGCAAATTCAACTTCATCCGAATTGCAGAAAGTACACAGCTTTTCTCTGTTTTGGTGACTGTTATCAATTTTGTAAATTACCATTCGGCTTAACTATTTCTTCTGCAGCTTTTATTCGCGGTTTGAACACAATACTTCCGACAGAACTTAAAGACAGAATTACGACGTACGTAGACGACATTCTTATCGCAGAAGCTAACTGGTCTGAACACAATCTAGTTCTTGAACGACTGTTGCAAACTTTCCATGCACAAGGACTTACAGTTAATCTTAGTAAATCGCATTTTGGCAAAACTTCTATAAAATTTCTTGGACACGTAATTTCAGCAGAAGGCATTGCGCCTGATCCAGAAAAACTTCAAGCTCTACGTGACATTACTGTTCCTACGACAAAGAAACAATTACGCAGTTTTTTGGGCTTAATTAACTTTTTTCGCAAATTTATTCATCACTCTGCTTTAGACACACCTAGATTATGTCAATTAACAGGTAAAAATGCTATTTGGGCTTGGGATAAACAAGCACATTCTGAATTCGTGAACCTGAAAGATGCTTTGTTGAATGCTCCACTTTTATCGCACCCAGATCTTAGCAGAAATTTTTCTATTGCCACCGACAGTTCCAACACAGCTTTAGGCGTACATATTTTTCAGGAAATTGAAGAAGATGGTACAACAGTAATTAAAAACATCGCATTTGCAAGTCGCATTCTCTCACCTGCTGAACGAAATTATTCCGTCACAGAATTGGAAACGTTATGTGTTGTATGGGCTTTCACGAGATTTAGGCATTTTCTTTATGGAAGACACACGACCGTTTACACAGATCATAGAGCTATACAATTTTTACTTTCAGCTAAATTTACTCACGACAGGTTAAGTAGATGGAAACTTTATTTACAGGAATTTAATTTTACAATAGTTCACATTCCCGGCACACAAAATGTAATAGCAGACGCATTATCCCGTTCTCTCAGCAACAATCAGCAAGACGTCGCAACCAACTTCTGCAAAGCAAATTTCAGCATCATGTACATTCAGCAAGTCGCATTTGAAAATTTTATTTCGTCGTCATTACAGGACATAGCAAAAGAGCAAAGTAAAGACAATGTGTGGAAAGAAATTAAACACCTTTGGCAAGATAAGAATAATGTTACGATTAGAAACCACTACACTGTACGCAATGACATTCTGTTTCGCCGCTCTCATCCAGACAGCAACAATTGGTTATTATGCATTCCTGACGAACTGATTAACAAATTAATCTGGTACACTCATTTAAGCTACGCACATTATGGAGCAAGAAAATGTTTTCTGATACTGAGACAGAACTGTTATTTTTCAAACATGGAAAAACGTATACGACGAGTTTTAGCGTCATGCAAAATTTGCCAGAAAGCTAAGTCAGACACCACTTCACACATTCCTCCATTATATCCCATTGTACCTGTTAAATTAAGACATATGGCCGCAGTAGACATTTTTGGTCCAATTCCGAGAACTAATAGAGGTTTTTGCTACATCTTTGTCGCTGTTGAACTCACTTCAAAATTTGTTACCTTCACTCCGTTACGCAAAGCTACTGCTAAAACTGTTTCGAAAGCATTTGTAAAGCATTTCTTATTTCATGTAGGGCATGTGATGAAAGTAATTTCTGACAATGGATCACAATTTCGTTCTGCTATATGGACACGCATGTTACGAGCTAGAAACATTTCTCCGATCTATATATCTAAGTACCACGCTTCTTCGAACCCTTGTGAACGATTAATGAAAGAAATTGGCAAACTGTGTAGAATATACTGCCACAAAAGACATGTTAATTGGGACACACACATACACTCATTCCAAGATGTAATTAATTCCATTCCAAATGAATCCACTATGCTACCTCCGTCTGTTATACTGAAAAACGTTGAACCACCCAACAAAATCAAAGAGTTAGTAAATTTTCCTACATCTCGTCGATTACGACACCACGAAATAATTGACATTGCGCTGAACAACATCAAACGTGCCGCAGAGCGCCGGAGAAGACAGCAAAAACAGGTTTGTAGACACCGAGACTTTCACGTTGGACAGAAGATATTAGTACGTACACACTATTTATCCAGCAAATTAAAAGGTAAGTGCAGTAAATTTGAACTTCTATACGCAGGTCCATATCGGATTCGCAGCATTCCTCACCCCAATGTTGTACACGTCGAAACTCTGAGAACCAGAAAATCGAAAGGCAACCATCATGTGTCAAACATTAAACCCTTTATCGAATGAAACCACTTTACGATGTAACATGCTATGAGGCCGTTTACACATTTTATGACCACTTATGCAATTATATTCACATGACTAATTACTGATGATTATCGTATTTTTTCTTGGCAAGTGCCCGGCAAGGTAAGGTTAGCAGGTCGCTCTTCTTGTCGTTACACATCAGACCGTGCACATTTTTTCAGATGAACTTACACATTTTATGACCACTTATGCAATTATATTGACATTACTAATTACTGATGATTATCGTATTTTTTCTTGGCAAGTGCCCGGCAAGGTAAGGTTAGCAGGTCGCTCTTCTTGTCGTTACACACTAGACCGTGCATTTTTTCAGATGAACTTACGCATTTTATGAATAATTATGCAATTCTCTATAATGACGCATTAATTTTATCAAATTCTCTCTCCATTGAAGTCTTTAATTATCGCATCTATTAACTACACTACATATAAGCTGAACACAACGAATGTCACATTTTGTCTTTCTTATGTATGTACGATTGTTTTCATGTTTTGTTTGTATGCACTGTGAACTAGTTAAGGTATAACACACACCATTTGACTTTGACATTTTGCCTTGTGATATCTCAACATCGTGACTGTTTTACATTTTCCTTTTTTTTGCTGCTGCATTACGATATTCTCTGTACACTTTTTGCCTTTAAACACTGTCTGTGCTTTGAGATATTACGTTTTCTGTCATGTTATGTTGTATGCTTAATTGAGTCACCATTAACCAGTCACTATTTAATGAGTATATGATTTAAATGCAAGACATTAATCTTTGTTCATCAATTTCAGAAATAAATGATGCGTACAGGAAATGAATTAAACAGAAGTGGGAATTTCACCTATGGAATAAACGAAAGAAGATGCAATAAGCTAATGAGGACGAGTAAATGGATCAGAATTAACAAGCATTAACCAGAATATATTATACACATCGCAGAATAGCAGTCTTAACTAATTTTTTCTTTCAGAATACAAAGCGATTGATGCAAGCTGTCAGACAGAACTACACATTTTAGTTTTAAGTGATGAAATATGCTAGGGATTAGGAATAGTTGTGTGATGAATAATGAAATGATTTTTGCAGATGATAATGAATGCTGATAATGAACAATGATGAAGAATATGGTACTATGAATAATGAAGTTTTTGTTTACAGGTGATGATAATGATGGAGTTATGATGATATGAATAATGAAGTTTTTCTTTACAGATGAGGATAATGTTGAAGTTATGTATTTATGCTATGTAGTTATTTAAGTATTTGTTGCAGTTTACTTTGACAGCAGGTGTTATATTGCGTAGTAGGATGACTGAAGGTTTTGGAAAGGACAGCTATGGAACACATTTTTTATACACATTTCACTACCTGTTAATTCGAAGTTCACTACTTTTCAGCATAGTCTGCGTTTCTTCTTTCAGTTCAATAATCCATTTTGTATTTTTCTTTCAGGAGAAGCTTTTTATGATAGTTACTAAACTTGTTACTTATTATACCTGTTCTAGTACTTGCATTTTTCTTACCCACTTGTGTCTATCATTTATAAATGTGATAACCTTGCTACAGCTGACTCATGACGAATGACGTTACACAATCTTTTCATTTATAGGAACAACGTAGAAGCAATTTTTTTTCTTATTTCTTCTTGCTTTCCCTTATAATTACCCAAAGCAATGCATTGCTAGCAGAAAAAACAAAATGTATTAACAGTCCCAGATAATGTCACTAGTTTATGATAATTCTGAATAACACTGATCAGCTCTGAATAGTATGTCACTTGAATAATGACTTCTTAATGATACCAAAACATAATTGCCACTATCTATTGTAATGAGAGTACTTATTATGCCCATGCTTATTAATGCTACTAATGTTTTGTACTATTCAATACTTGCTGGCCACTGAGTGCCCATAATTAATGTAACTTATAATGCCCATGCTTATTAATGCTACTAATGTTTTGTACTATTCAATACTTGCTGGCCACTGAGTGCCCATAATTAATGTAACTTATAATGCCCATGCTTATTAATGCTATGACTGTAATTAACTGATTTTTCTAATAATGATTTCTTAATGATATGAAGAATACTGAATGATGAATAATGTTTTATACTATTCAATACTTGCTGGCCACTGAGTGCCCATAATTAATGTAATTACTTATTATGCCCATGATTATTAAGGCTATGACTGTAATTAACTGATTTTTAATAATGATTTCTTAATGATATGAAGAATACTGAATGATGAATAATGTTTTATACTATTCAATACTTGCTGGCCACTGAGTGCCAATAATTAATGTAACTTAACGTTTTGTTAGTGTTTTCAATGATGACTTCCCATATTAATACTGAATGATGATAAATATTTTGTACTAATCGAAAGTTGCTAGGCCACTGAGTGTTAATAGTTACTTGTAAATATGTCATTTGAATGAGGAAAAATGTTTTGTAATACTCAATACTTGATGACGATTGATTACCACTCTTGTCTTTAAATTAATTAATGAACATTTTTCTGTAATACTACATTCATGGTACAGAAATGTTCAATGACTAGAGTATGGATACCGCAAACTACTTATGTAATCACTAATCAAGACTTGTGTGTTAGTTAATGTCCTTCACCTTCTGACCTAACTACCTGAAATTATTGTAACATCCATTTGTCTTGTCCATCCTCATTATCATGGAGCACTATATTTGGTTTTTGCACTAATTCTACGTTGGTGTGCCGCCTCTTAAAAGCGTGGTGTTGACACGACATGCTGTCCACCACTGTAGGCGAAGAAACTACTTATGTAATCACTAATCAAGACTTTGTTATGGAGCACTGTGTGCCGCCTCTTAAGAGCGTGGTGTTGACACGACATGCTGTCCACCACCGTAACCGATGAAGACGTTATTCTGGTCCCACTGTTTGGTGTACCTGGTATACTGCCAAATGATAGTATGGAATACTACTACGACGTTTCACTGTCTTGATACGCTGATAAATACTTCTGGGAACGGAACTGCAGATTGTATCACTTAGTTGTGATTCTGTGGAAAGATATGGACTTTCAGTGCAGCTGTGTGCAAACTAAAGTGCTACAACCATGATGCAATCCTTCCTTTCCTATCCTAATAGTGAAAATCATTTTTTTTTACTAACACCATTTATGTTCATGGCATATACATTTTTTCTCGATTTGTTGAACTCTAGTGCGAGTACAGTTGTGTCACTTGTCGACATGATTTTTGCCATTTGTTGTCAAAATACTAAAGACATTTTCGATTTGTTTTGAAGTGCAGTATGTGTGCACTCTTGTCATCTATATTGTATATACTTTTTGTGATTTGATGATTTTTTCTACTCTTGCGTTTATTTGTTATAAAAATGTTCAAAGTTTTCAGTGCATGTGCACTTATGTGAATATGTTTTCAACTGAACTACAGTGCCTGTGCACTCTTCTCAATTTTCGATATGATTTGTGTTCATTCTGTATACCTTTTATGATTTATGTCATTTGTTACTCTTGTATATACATTTCGTCTTTTACTGATATGTTCTCCACTGCAGTGCATGTGCACTCATGACACTTGTCAACATGATTTTTTTTTTTTTTTTTTTTTTTTTTGCCTGTTATGAAACTGCTAAAGAATTTTTCAGTGTGTGTACACTTTGTTATCTGTCAAATAATTTGTATATACATTTTTCCTGATTTGTTTTGTACTTATATTTTGTCTTGTCTGTAATGTTTTGTAATCGGTGCATGCGCACAACATTTAATTCATGTGATACATCTAAATATTTTGTAAATGTTAATTAATTAAAAGAAAAATTTGTTACGATGGCAAGTCCAAATGACTCACCATCGCTGCCAAATTTTTGCCCCCCCAGTGGAGGGTTATGAAACACGTATGTTGTGCGGCAGCGATGCTGAGACATTGTAGAATCTCTGACCAGAGCAGTTGCGCTCGACTCGCAGTAGCGAGCAGTCAGTCAGTCTGTCTGTAGCAGTCAGTTAGTCTGTAGTAGTCAGTCCTCAGTAGTGCTTGGAGTCGGTTGCTAGCAGTAGCGGAGAGCAGTCGGCGGGCGTCGGCATCGCAATGGTCGAGATTCAGGACGAGGTATAATTTATTTAAATAAATAATCATGCAGCTTTGCGCTCATCAGATAATGTAACGAACAGTCATTGTAATTTAACTTTCAAAAATCGCCCCCAATAATAATTTTGATTTAAAAGCAATTTTAGAGACAATCATTCAAATTTCCTTCCATTTCCTTTTAACAAAGATTTTTAAAAGGTACTTCCAATGCTTTTCATGCAAGCGCCAGAGAACAATAAGAGCAGAATTTTGACATGCAGTTTCACTAAGGTAAGAAATTTATTCTCGTTTCGCACAGGGCAAACACCGACTTTTCGGTTGAATTGAGTTTAGGTTATCATTACAGTTTCATTATCATGGGATTAGCGTTCATTATTTAATGGGAACTTGTACTTGAGTCAGATAGCGAGCTATCATTTAATTGTCTTTGCCATTAATATTCTTGTGGGGAGTTTATACTTAGCTGTGGCTCCATTAATAATAAATATAGTTTATTTAAGAATTTGTTGTGGGGAGGTTACAAGGTCTAGAGAGACTTCCTAGCACTCGCCCCAGTTGTACAGCCGACTTTGCTAGCGATGGTTCACTGACAAATTACGCTCTCATTTGCCGAGACGATAGCATAGCCTTCAGCTACGTCATTTGCTACGACCTAGCAAGGCGCCATTATCATTTGCTATTTATCTTGTGATGCATGTACCGTCAGACCGATGTTCACCAATTATGGATTAAAGTTAAGTATTCCAGCAGCTACGTACTTTATTTGCTAGTCTCAATTACTTTACCTGTTCCAGACCTCACGCCAGCCTGCGTGAGCCTAAACGCGTGCCTTTCGGCTTCCTCATAGTGGCTTGGCTGTCTTGCCAGGCCACAACACAGAGGACCTCTCTTTATTCCTTTACTGTGTCGACACTGGCGAAGAGCAGTAGTAGTACTGCAGTTGTTTCGATAAAACAGTTTTAGAAGTGAAGCTCAGCCCACCCTGTCCAGGCCCATGTTGGCTGTCTGCAGCTCTAATGACATTGGTGCTCGAGTTTCAACCTAAAGTTGCCGTACCAGTAGCGGCGCCTAACGGCAAATCATGGTACTAACACAACGCAAATCATGCAGTGCACAGTCTGAATGTTCATTCCCATAAAATTGGGCGCCCACATGGTAAATAGTTTTCCGTCTACCCTGTACTTTCAAACAATGAGATTGAGACTTACTCACACAAAACACTGCGAAATGTTAATAATCCCTAGTCAGTTAATAGTATTAATTGTATTTGAACTTATTAACAGCGTAATATGTTTCTCTATTATTATTCACAAAATTTACAAATAGCTCACGCGAATTTAACTGGTGTGCTGTATTTGATGAACATATCTGAAGAATACAGACGCTCAAAGCTTTTACAAGACCAATAATAGATAACGCGGCACCAGTCTAGGTAGCAAATGAAATGGCTCGGAGCACTATGGGACAACTGCTGTGTTCATCAGTCCCCTAGAACTTAGAACTACTTAAACCTAAGGACATGACACACATCCATGCAGGAGTCGAACCTGCGACCGGAGCGGTCGCGCCGTTCCAGACTGTAGCGCCTAGAACCGCTCGGCCACTCCGGCCGGCGGTAGCAAATGAAACAGATATCCTGAGAACACTTCCGACTGGAAGAAGGAATCAGAGTAGCTGGTAGAATAGGACCAAGAAAAAGAAACATCACTTTCCACCAACACGCAAACGTAACACCGCTACAGAAATACTGGATCCAACTCACAGCTGACGTAAGAGGAGAAGACAGCCGAACTACAAAATGAAACAACCACCACTCTAAATTTTCCTGCATTCACGTACTCAGTATTAGCAAATACTATTCTGATTAAAGACAAATATGCCCCCCTACACACCGAAAAAGTAAAAAAGGAAACATGCACCTTGGCTAACTGAAGAACTGAAACAGCTCATGAAATTCAAACACACTACACATATGGCATACAAACTATGCCACACGCCTGAAAATCATATTACTTACAAGCGGAAGCAGAACAGAGTCAGGCAAGCAGTAAAAAATGCGAAATTCAGTCATGCCCGTATATTAACCGACAACAGAAATAGACAGGCGTCTTGTAAAAAATAATGCGTGGTCTTGAAACAGGTAAAGTAAAAGCTACAACTGAATCCGTTGCCCCAGCGGATAAACTGAACCGGTACTTCACATTAGGTACAACTAAAATTGAACTACAACGAAAAAAAAAATGATTATTTGATTACTTCACGCAGGTAAACGACTATAGCCACGAAAAATTCTATCTACAGGATGTTACTTGCAAAACCATCAAATAAGCCATCATGAGTATCAGATCAGCTTCTAATAGACACGATGGTACCGCATTCCAAACGATGAAGCTTATTGCTCACACACTACTCCCATCATCGCCGGCCGCTGTGGCCGAGCGGTTCTAGGCGCTTCAGTCTGGAACCGTGCGACCGCTACGGTCGCAGGTTCGAATCCTGCCTCGGGCATGACTGTGTGTGATGTCCTTAGGTTAGTTAGGTTTAAGTAGTTCTAAGTTCTAGGGGACTGAAGACCTCAGATGTTAAGTCCCCATAGTGCTTAGAGCCATTTGAACCATTTTGAACAGATATAATCAACCACTACTTAACTACAAGTGTTTTCAATGAAGCTTGGAAACAGGGACTAGTTAAGCCCTTACCTAAAAAAGGACGTTGCTACAGCACACTCTTTCTACTGTAAGTAGGCTGTTTAGGTTTTTATATTGGTAACGGCACGTAGCGCTCTGTATGAAAATCACTGGCTGTGCTGTGTGCAGTCTGTGGCTAGTTTGCATTGTTGCCTGCCATTGTAGTGCTGGGCAGCGGCAGCTGGATATGAACAGCGCGTAGTGTTGCGCAGATGGAGGTGAGCCGCCAGCAGTGGTGGATGTGGGGAGAGAGATGGCGGAGTTTTGAAATTTGTAAGACTGGATGTCATGAACTGCTATATATATTATGACTTTTGATGACTATTAAGGTAAATACATTGTTTGTTCTCTATTAAAATCTTTCATTTGCTAACTATGCCTATCAGTAGTTAGTGCCATCCGTAGTTTGAATCTTTTATTTAGCTGGCAGTAGTGGCGCTCGCTGTTTTGCAGTAGTTCGAGTAACTAAGATTTTTGTGAGGTAAGTGATTTGTGAAACGTATAGGTTAATGTTAAATGGGTTCAAATGGCTCTGAGCACTATGGGACTCAACTGCTGAGGTCATTAGTCCCCTAGAACTTAGAACTAGTTAAACCTAACTAACCTAAGGACATCACAAACATCCATGCCCGAGGCAGGATTCGAACCTGCGACCGTAGCGGTCTTGCGGTTCCAGACTGCAGCGCCTTTAACCGCACGGCCACTTCGGCCGGCAGGTTAATGTTAGTCAGGGCCATTCTTTTGTAGGGATTTTTGAAAGTCAGACTGCGTTGCGCTAAAAATATTGTGTGTCAGTTTAGTGTTGATCAGAATAAGTAGAGAGAGTAATGTCTGAGTACGTTCAGTTTTGCTCAGCTGTTTGAAAAGCAAATAATGTAAGGGGTTTACCAACACAGCAATTCATTAATTTTTCTAAGGGGATGTTTCACTACGTTGTCCAAGGTCTTGCAATATACAGTCCACGATCAGCTACAACCAACCTACTGGACGAATACCAATCAAGCTTGTGAAAACATCGCATCACAACATCTGCGTTAATAAACTTGCCATGGATGCACAAGAGGCAACTGTCGCATGCTCCTTAGACTTCAGTAAAGCCTTGGACACTGTCGACTACGCTATTTTACTTGCCAAACTTAGCAGCCTAAAATTCTCGCTAAGTGCAGTGCAATGATTTCACTCATACCTGACATCTCACCAGCATGTCCGGTACCACACATTCACGATAGAGGCGGTTGGTTCCAGGCGTCCTCCAGAATTCGGTATTATGTGTTATACTCATTTCTTTGGACGTAAATGATGTTTCATCAGTTTTGTCCTACTGCAAATACCACATGTATGCTAATGACCTAAAGTTGTAACTAACAAGGGAACCTCCCCATCGCACCCCCCTCAGATTTAGTTATAAGTTGGCACAGTGGATAGGCCTTGAAAAACTGAACACCAATCAATCGAGAAAACAGGAAGAAGTTGTATGGAACTATGAAAAAATAAGAAAAATATACAGACTGAATTGTCTATGCGCAAGATAGGCAACATCTAGGATAATCTCAGTTCAAGAGCGCTGTGGTCCCGTGGTTAGCGTGAGCATTGCGGATCGAAAGGTCAACGGTTCAAGTCCGCCCTCGAGTTATTTTCGCAAATCTGATCTGTCCGTTCGTTCATTGACGTCTCAGTTCACTGTAATAAGTTTAGTGTCTGTATTTTGCGACCGCACCGCAAAACCGTGCGATTAGTAGACGAAAGGACGTGCCTTTCCAATGGGAACCGAAAACATGTGATCGCAAGGTCTTAGGTCAACCGATTCCTCCACAGGAAAACACGTCTGATATATTCTATACGACACTGGTGAAGGCATGTGCGTCACATGACAGGAATATGTTGTCGACCCACCTAACTTGTACACTTGGCAAATGGGTAAAAAGATTCTTCTACCTTGCCCGATTTAGGTTTTCTTGTGGATGTGATAATCACTCCCAAAAAACTGATGAAAACGTAAGAGTTTGTCACATAAACTGAAAATAAAATATTAAACTTTTCACCGGAGGCAGGACTCGAACCAAGGACCTCTCGTTCCGCAGCTGCTCACGCTAACCACGGGACCACTGCGCTCCTGAGATCGCGCCATTCTTGATGTTGCCTATCTTGCATATGGACTACTCAAATTGTATACTTTACTTATTTTTTCATAGTTCCACACAACTTCTTCCTGTTTTCTCGATTGATCTGTGTTCAGTTTTTCAAGACCTATCCACTGTGCCAACTTATAACTGAGGGGGGTGCGATGGGGAGGTTCCCTTGTAAGTGCAAAACCAATAAATCTGAAGACTGCTATCGGTAATCTCAATACCGACCTGTTTGCACTATCAAAGTGGGCGCAGGATATAGGGTTAAAATTCGACCTATCCAAAATACAAGCGGTTCTGGTTGGTCATTCTAAGCTCATTAGCAAGAAATATCGGGAATCTCTACCATTTTAAACCTTAATGTGATAAATATCAACTTCCCTAATTCACCAAAGAGTCTGAGAGTAGTAACAGATGCGTCTCAATTGGAGTGAGCACGTAACAGCATTGTGCAAAAAGGCATCCGTATCTCTCCATGCCCCAAAAAATTATAAGAACCTCTTCCCTATTGACCTGAAAAAGAAACTTGTTCAAGCACTTACACTTTCAATTATTGATTACAGCGATGTTACCTCATAAGTCCTTTCTCAGGAAACCTTACGGCGCCTGGAAATGGTTATGAATGCCTGTGTTTGTTATATTTGTGATGCTTGACTCTTTATCACATTTCAGCGCCATATGTACAGCCATCCTGGTTGCACGCAGACAGGCGCAGACATTTCCATATGCTGTGTCTTCACTACTGTCTTATCAATTAACACTGCCCTTTATATCTCTCTCCTTAATGTTCTTGTACTGACAACACGGCAGAAACATCAGCTCACTTTACAGCAAGCTCTCTTCTGCCCCATCCCATCGGTCAGCCACTTTCTCGAAGTCCTTCTCAGTAGCAGCAACTCGACCCTAGTATAAGCTCCCACATTATATTAGACCATATCTCTAGCTTCAGATGACAGTTAATGACACATCTGATAAAGCAACACTAAGGATTACCATTGCCCCTGTAAGCAGTCGTTTCCCTTGTACATCCGCCTTTCTAGCATGATCTCCCTCATTTCCCAGTATTCTTACCTGGCGCCGCCTCTTTAAATTTTCTTTTCCCAGAACTCGCTATAGCAGAAACCAGCTATTTTGTCCATCTCTATATTAATTTTACATCTGCGACTATCACTATTGTTATTATTGTCATTATAATTATTGAAACTTCCTGGCAGATTAAAACTGTGTGCCCGACCGAGACTCGAACTCGGGACCTTTGCCTTTCGCGGGCAAGTGATCTACTATCTGAGCTACCGAAGCACGACTCACGCCCGGTACTCACAGCTTTACTTCTGCCAGTATCTCGTCTCCTACCTTCCAAACTTTACAGAAGCTCTCCTGCGAAACTTGCAGAACTAGCACTCCTGAAAGAAAGGATATTGCGGAGACATGGATTAGCCACAGCTTCTGTAAAGTTTGGAAGGTAGGAGACGAGATACTGGCAAAAGTAAAGCTGTGAGTACCGGGCGTGAGTCGTGCTTCGGTGGCTCAGATGGTAGAGCACTTGCCCGCGAAAGGCAAAGGTCCCGAGTTCGAGTCTCGGTCGGGCACACAGTTTTAATCTGCCAGGAAGTTTCATATCAGCGCACACTCCGCTGCACAGAGAAAATCTCATTCTGGATTATTATTATTATTTACAGAGCTGCAGTACTACAAGGACTGCCAGTTTAACTTTATTACTTGATAGTATAATTTACCCACACTATCACTTCACCCACTCATTTCATTTCTGCCGATGGCAGAGGCTTTTGGTAAATTTCTCTCGATACACGGGCGAAAGGCAAGTTCTATATCATACCCTCTTTCACACACATAATTTAATAATAGAAATAGCACTAACAAGAAAGACCCTACGCAATTCCCTAAATAAATGGAATCCCAGCGGTATTACATGAGACACCAAAGAGTCCTATATTTTCCTCTCAAGACTGTAACTTCACAACATGACAAAAGACGACAATATTTAACACATCTGCTATTTCACTCATATGCACCTGGAGCAACGACGTCTAATTCTTACGACATCTTATCAATAAAACCACGTGTTTCCAAAATACAAACAGAACTAGTTAATGCGTATTAACAAGCCTTACAGCCGCAGAAGGACATGTTGTTGTTGTGGTCTTCGGTCCAGAAACTGGTTCGATACAGCTCTCCACGATTCGCTATCTTGTGCAAGCCTTTTCATCTCCGAATAAATACTGCAACCTTCATGCTTCTGAATCTGCTTAGTGTATTCATCTCTTGGCCTCCCTCTAAGATTTTTACCCTCCACGCTTCCCTCCTGTACTAAATTGGTGATCCCCTGACGCCTCAGAACGTCTCCTACCAACAGTTCTCTTCTTCTAGTCAAGTTGTGCAACAAATTCCTCTTCTCGCCAGATCTATTCAGTATCTTCTCATAAGTTACGTGATCTACCCATTTAATCTACATCATTCTTCTGTAGCACAGCATTTCAAAAGCTTCTATTCTCTTCCTGTCTAAATTGTTTGTCGTCCATGTTTCACTTCCATACATGGCTACACTCCATACAAATACTTTCAGAAACGACTTCCTGACACTTTATTTCTATATTCAATGTTAACAAATTTCTATTCTTCAGAAACGCTTTCCTTGCAATGCCAGTCTACATTTCATATCCTCTCTACTTCGACCATCATCATTTATTTTGCTCCCCAAACAGCAAAACTCATTCACTACTTTAAGTGTTTCATTTCCTGATCTAATTCCCTCAGCATAACCTTATTTATACTACATTCCATTATCCTCGTTTTGCTTTTGTTGACGTTCATCTTATATCCTTCTTTGAAGACACGGTCCATTACGTTCAACTACTTTTCCAGGTCCTCTGCTGTCTGACAGAATTACAATGCCGTCGGCAAGCCTCAGAGTTCTTATTTCTTCTCCATGGATTTCAATTCCTACTCCTTTTCTTTTGTTTTCTTTACTGCTTGCTCAATATACAGATTGAATAACATCAGGGATAGGCTACAACGCTGCCCCTCGACTGTTATGACTGCCATCTGGTTTCTGTACAAACTGTAAATAACCTTTCACTCCCTGTATTTTACAGCTTCAAAATATGAAAGAGAGTACTCCAGTCAACACCCTCAAAAGCTTTTTCTAAGTCTGCAAATGCTAGAAACGTAGGTTTGCCTTTCCTTAATCTAGCTTCTAAGATAAGTCGTAGGGTAAATACTGCCTCTCGTGTTGCAACATTTCTACGGAATCCAAACTGATATTCCCCAAGGTTGGCTTCTACCAGTTTTAGCATTCCTTTGTAGAGAATTCGTGTTCGTATTCTGGAACCATGACTTATTAAATTGATAGTTCGGTGGTTTTCACACCTGTCAACACTTGCTTTCTTTGGGATTTGACTTATCATATTCTTCTTGAAGTCTGAAGATATTTCACCGGTCTTCTTCACCAGATGGAAGAGTTTTGTCATGGCTGGCTCTCCGAAGGCGATCAGTAGTTCTAATGGAATGTTGTCTACTCCCGGGGCCTTGCTTCGACTTAGGTCTTTCAGTTCAGTGTCAAATCCTTGACGCAGTATCATATCTCCCATTTCATCTTCATCTACATTCTCTTCCATTCCCATAATATTGCCCTCAAGTACATCGCCCTAGTATAGACCCTCTATATACTCCTTCAACCTTTCTGCTTTCCCTTCTTTCCTTAGAACTGGTTTTCCATCTGAGCTCTTGATATTCATACATGTGATTCTCTTTTCTCCTAAGGTCTCTTAATTTTCCTGTAGGCAGTATCTATCTTACCCCTACTTATATATGCTTTTACATCCTTACATTTGTCCTGTAGCCATCCCTGCTTAGCCATTTTACGCTTCCTGTCGATCTCATTTTTGAGACGTTTGTATTCCTTTTCGCCTGCTTCATTCACTGCATTTCTATACTTTTTTCTTTCATCAGTTAAATTCAAAATTTCTATTAGCCCTCGTCTTTTTATCTACCTAATCCTCTGCTGCCTTCACTATTTCATCTCTCAAAGCTACCCATCCTACTTCTACTGTATTTCTTTCCCCTGTTCTTATCAACCGTTCCCTAATGGTCTCTCTGAAATTCTTTACAACCTCTGGTTCTTTCAGTTTATCTAGGTCCAATCACCTTTCTTCAGTTTTAATCTACAGGCCATAACCAATAAATTGTAGTCAGGGGCCACATCTGCCCCTGGAAATGTCTTACAATTTAAAACCTGGTTCCAAAATCTCTGTCTTACCATTATATAATCGTCTCCAGGCCTCTTGCACGTAAACCCTCTTTCATTATTCATAAGCCAAGTGCTAGCTATGATTAAGTTATGCTGTGCAAAATTCTACTAGGCCGCTTCCTCTTCCATTCCTTACCCCCCGTCGATATTCACATATACTTCTGCTGCAATCGAATTCCGTTCCAGTCCCCTATGACTTTTAAATTTTCGTCACCCTTAACTATTTGAATAATTTCTTTTATCGTATCATACACTTCTTTAAATGCTTCTTGATCTGCGGAACTAGTTGGCACATATATTTGCACTACTGGTGGGCGTGGGCTTCGTGACGTTTAACAAGTCATACAATTAGTGCTTTCCAGCATACAAAACGTATGACTCTTACTGGTTGGTTCTTGTATGTTCTACGATAAAAGCGGACAAATTTCCAGATCTGTTATTCTTGTCGTCAACTGGGTGTGGCATCCATTTGATCCCTTCGTATTTTATTTACTTATTTTACTTGCTTATTGAAATGACAGATGGCGGTAGTATCGCGTATACAAGGACTAAAAGGGTACAGCATTGACGAAGCTGTCATTTGTACTCAGGTGATTCGTGTGAAAAATTTTCCGACGTGATTATGGCCGCACGGAATTGGATTTCGGAATTCGTTAGGGAATTCAATATTCCGAGAGCCACAGAGTCAGCAGTGAGCTGAGAATACCGAACTTCGGGCGCTTCCCCTCACCGCGGGCAACGCAGTGACTGGCTGCCTTCACTTTACGACCGCGAGCAGCAGTGTTTGCGTAGAGTTGTCAGTGCTAAAAGACAAGCAAGAATTAGTGAAATAGCCACAGAAATAATTGTTGGATGTACGACGAACGTATTCGTTAGGACTGGAAATTTGGCGTTCATGGGTTGGGGCAGGAGACGGCCGACGCGAGTGCTTTTGCTGACAGCACGACATCGGTTGCAGCGCCTCTCCAGGGCTCGTAACCATGTCTATTAGGTCCTAGACGAATGGGAAACCGTGGCCTCGTCAGGTGAGTCCAGATTTTAGTTGGCAAGAGCTGATGGCAGGGTTCGAGAGCGGGGCAGATCGCACGAAGCCATGGACCCAGATAGTCAACAGGGCACTGAGCAAATTGGCAGTGGTTCCATAACAGTGTTTACACGGAACGGACTGGGTCATCTCTCTGGAAATGGTTACATTCGGCTACGGGGAGACCATTTGTAGCCATTCATGGTCGTTATGAGGAGGTATTGAATAGAATTGTGGAGAAGAGAAATCTGTGGCACAACTTGACTAGAAGAAGGGATCGGTGGGTAGAACATATTCTGAGGCATAAAGGGATCACCAATTTAGCATTGGAGGGCCGCATGGAGGGTAAAAGTCGTACAGGGAGACCAAGAGATGAATACACTAAGCAGATTCAGAAGGATGTAGGTTGCAGTAGGTACTGGGAGATGAAGAAGCTAGCACTGGATAGAGTAGCATGGAGAGCTGCATCAAACCAGTCTCTGGACTGAAGGCCACAACAGCAACATGGTCCCAAGCAACGATGGATTTTTTATGAATGACAATGCTCCATGTCACCAGGCAAAAACTGATCGCGATTTGTGATTCTTCAGTTTCTCCCGGCGTATTTCTTGCTTGAACAGTCCAAGGGTGTACTACTGGTCCATAGTGTCCAACGGGCACAATATTTCAGCGATCAGACCTGACGATGGCGACATGTCTGATCGCCGAAATATTGTGCCCGTTGGACACTATGGACCGGCAGTACACCCGTGGTCTGTTCGAGCTGATCGCGATTTGTTTGAAAAACATTCCGGACTGTTCAGGCTATTAATTTGGCAACCCAGACCGCCAGACGTGAATCCTACGGATCATTTGTGAGACGTAATGGAGATGTCAGTTCATGGATAAAATCCTGAACCGGCAACATTTTCCCAGTTGTAGACGTCTATAGATGGGTTAGTGTACTCAGGAAAAACTCCAGATCGCCCTCGTGAAGCTAATGTCGCAGCGCATTTGTAAAGACTTTGGCAAAGACGCTCAGAGGAAGCTCGACCAACATCACGATGGACGACTACTTCACCAGTGTTTCTCTACTTCAAGATTTATTGAAGGATAAAATTACAGCAGTCGGCACTCTTTTCCGTAAGAAACCACAAATTCCACGTGAAATCAAACCATGTAAGACACGAGAGGTTTTATCTTCAATATTTGTATTCAGAGATGATTTGACTATTCTGAGCTACGTACCAAAGAGTGTGGCGCTACTGAGTTACATGCATCTCGACGCCACTGTCGATGAGACTCATAAAAAGAAGAAATCAGAAATGATTCTATTGTATAACAAAACAAAATCAGGTGTAGATTCTGTTGATGAAAAGGTACGTACATACACTTGAAAAAGACAAACAAGGAGATGGCCGTTTGTATTATGGGCTAATGTAATGGATGTAGCAGCTATAAATGCTTTCTGTTTGTTCACAAAACAACTTCCTGAATATCACAACTGAAGATCACATAAAAGGAGGCTATTCTTGAAAGACCGCCCTGCGATATCTTCGTCCACATATGCAGTCCAGAGCCAAACTCGAAATTTGCAAAGAAATGTCATACAAGCATTGGCTAGGTGCGGCGTCGAAAGGTGCCAGGAAATGGATATCAATCACCAAATAAAAAGCCCCAGAAGATGGTTTCTGTGCCCACGTGAACTGGAAAGGAAAATTTCTCGCCTCGTGATGACTGGGTGTTGTGTGATGTCCTTAGGTTAGTTAGGTTTAAGTAGTTCTAGTCCCATAGTGCTCAGAGCCATTTGCATCATTTGAAAATTTCTCAGCGTTGTTCAAAATGTTCTAACAATGTATGCAATGAACATAAAGGGCTTGTTTGTGAAGATTGTTCCCAGTAATGTGTAAAACTACGTGACAGGCAGCCTAATTTTTATTTCTGCAATATGCTGTGTATCTCAGTTTCGGTGTGCCCATGTCATATGCAACTTGTTATTTTTCTTCCTTTCTATTTTGTATTTGGTTGCTTTACGCATACTGATTTGCATTGTACCTCTCCAAAGTACAATTCATAGTTTATTTGAATATCATGAAAAGTTATTGGATACAATAATAATAAAATTAGTATTCATTAAACTAAAACTTATTCCATTGAAATTATTGTCCACACATTTTCTATAGAATTTTTCTAAGTAAACTAGCTACAGACATGTTTATATCAATAAGATTTCGTAATAAATAATGTAACAAAGCTGAAAAATAATCATATTTATGGATATCTCAGTGGAGGTTTCTGACGTCCCCATCATGCGTTAACGTCAGCCTGAACACTCATGCATCCAAGGGTTAATTTAAATTTCAGGTTTTTGCTGTTGATACCCAACTTCCGGTGGCATTCTTCAGTAAGTGTCATCTTAAATTTTACCACCTTAGCTGTCGTCATTCATACCCGAACGAATACGTAATCGCGCATTCTCTCTCTCTCTCTCTCTCTCTCTCTCTCTCTCTCTCTTTCTCTCTCTATTCGGTTAGTCTGTTCCGACTCTCCGTGACCCCATGAACCAAAGCACGCCAAATTTTCTATCCTGCACTTTCTCCCGTTGGCTTTTCAGGTTAGAACACAATACTTCTCTGATGCCATCGATCCATCTCATCCTCGATGTCATCTTCTTGTAGTCCCTTCGATCTTCCTCAGCATTAGTATTTTTTCCAGTAATAATGCGTCCAAAGTAGGTCGACTTTTGTTTTAGTATCAGACCTTCCACGGAGAACTCTGGTTTTATTTGCCCTAATATTGACCTATTTGCAGTCCATGGGACTCCAAGAAGTATCCTCCAGCACCACAATTCAAAGGAGTCTATTCTTCGCCGTTCCGCCTTTCTAATGGTCCAGATCTCACATCCGTACATCACAACTGGGAAGACCATGTTGTTGTTGTTGCTGTTGTTGTTGTGGTCTTCAGTCCAGAGACAGGCTTGATACACCTGTCCATGCTATTCTATCCAGTGCAAGATTCTTCATCTCCAAGTACCTATTGCAACCTATATCCTCCTGAATCTGCTTAGTGTATTCATCTTTTGGTCTCCCTCTACGATTTTTACCCTCCACACTGCCCTCCAGTACTAAATTGGTGATCCCTTGATGCCTCAGAACATGTCCTACGAGGCGGTCTTTTCTTCTTGTCAAGTTGTGCCACAAACGCCTCTTCTCCCCAATTCTATTCAACACCTCCTCATTAGTTACGTGATCGACCCATCTAATCTTCAGCATTCTTCTCTAGCACCACATTTCGAAAGATTCTCTTCTTGTCTACATTGTTTATCGTCCATGTTTCACTTCCATACATGGCTACACTTTATACAAATACTTTCAGAAAAGACTTCCTGACCCTCCAATCTATACGTTAACAAACTTCTCTTGATTTCGTGGCTGCAGTCACCATCACCAGAAATCTGGGAACCGAGATAACTGAACGTAGACATTACATCCATGCCATGAAATGATAGGTGTAGTTGCCATAGTTTTCGTTTTCTTAACATTCGGCTTAAAACGAGCTTTTCCACTTTCTTCTTTCACCTTCAGCGAGAGAGTATTTAACTCTTCCTCACTTTCTGTCGACAGTATAATATCATCTGCGTATCTAAGTTTGATTGTACATATCCCAACTACTTTAATTCCGGTTTCTTCTTCATCTAGCCCGGCATTCATCATAACGTGCTCTGCACACAGATTGAATAAGTAAGGTGATAATATACCGCCTTGCCGTACCCCTTTCTGAATGCTGATCCATTTAGTTGTTCCACACACAGTTCTCACCGTGGCTTCTTCGTCAGAGTATAAACTCCGTACGAGATGAATGAGATGGTATGGTACTCCCATATTTTTGTGTACTACCCATAATTTAATACGATCGCCATAGACAAAGGTTTTGACGCAATCAATGAATCAGAGATACACGTCTTTTTGGCATTCTCTTGTATTTACCATAATCCACCGAATGTTGGCAATCTAAGTTCTAGGCGACTGATGACCTCAGCAGTTAAGTCGCATAGTGCTCAGAGACATTTGAACCATTTCTTTGTTGGCAATTTGATTTCTGGTTCCTCTTCCTTTACGATTTCCATCTTGTTCTTCCGGTAGTTCTCGCTCTAGATACTGGTGAAGTCTATTTTGTAAGATTTTCAGCACGACTTTGCTAGCATGTGAGATAAGTGCGCTTGTTCGGTGATTTGAGCATTCCTTAGAAATTCTTTTCTTTGGGATCTGGATGAATAATGATCTTTTCCAGTCTTCTGGTCACTGTTGCGTGCTCCATATTTCCTGACAATTCTGCTGAAATTCCATCATGTTCACAAGTTTTGTTTTTAGCCATATTTTCGAGAGGCCATTTGACTTCAATCTGTAAAACATCTGGCTCTAGTTCTAAAATATAATTAAATTCATGCTCATCAGCATTGCCAGTAAGCAGTTCTTTCTTATATAGATCTCCTACATATTCCGCCTGTCTTCCCTTCTTCTGTAAGATCTTTTCCATTTCTGTCTTTTATCGCTCTAATTTTCGCCTGGAATTTTCCTTTGATGTCTCTAACTTTCTTGTAAAGGTCCTTTATCCTTCCTATTCTGTTATTATCTTCAACGTCTTTGCACTGTTCGTTTATGAAGAGATTTTTATCTCTTCTAGCTAACTTCTGAAATTCTCTATTTAATTTAAAGATTCTGATCCATCCCCTTTGATTTTTGCTTTTCTTCGTTCTTCTGCAACTTGCACCTGGCCTTCCTGTTTTTCTTTTTCTTGGGAATGCATTTTCTGCTGCCTCCTTGGCAATATTGACTACTTCTCTCCACAGCTCTTTTGAGCTTTTGTCTTCTAACCCTAATACACTAAATCTGTTTCGGATTTGAACTGTGTAATCAAAGGGTACAGTCTCTAGGTCGTACCTGCCAGATGGAGCAGATTTTGCTACTTTCCTGAGTTTCAGCATGAATTTTGCAATTAAGCGCTCGCGATCTATTCTACAATCAGCTTCACGTCCCACTGTAGTTGACTGAACCACATTCTTCCACCTCTGATTACAAAGTATGTAATGTATTTGATTCCGGTGTTGGCCGTCTGGCGAAATCTGAGTATACAGGGCGGAGAAAAATTGTGTCATGAAATTTTAACCCTGGATAGCTGATGCCAGTAGGAACTAAAATTACTAATATTGTGTAGGTCGACAACGCGCCATTTTTAAACTACGGAAACTTGGCGCCACGCTCTCTGATTGGTCGTGGGATTGCCCTGTTGCCGTTTGTCGGTTGACGGGCAGCGCTATGGTTGTCGATTCACTCACCCCGTCACTGCCCCAACGTGATACGCACACGTGTCGGACAGGTCTTGCTGTTTGTCTCCACCTCACGTCAGTGGCATTCACAAGTAAGTTTCGCTTCGGCGCTTCGGAGCACACAAACGTCACCTGTGATTTAGTCATACAGTAAGCATGGCGGCGCAGTATGAGTTAGCAGAACAACAAGATATAATTTTTATTTATCGACTAGCCGACGGCAATGCGCACGAAGCTCGACGGTTGTATGAGGAACGGTACGCTGCAAGACGCCACCCACACCCGCAAACGTTTACACAATTTGCACAGGTCACACCAGTATTGAAGAAAGGTAGTAGGAGTAATTCACTAAATTAGAGGCTCATATCCTTAACATCGATATGCAGCAGGATTTTAGCACATTTATTGTGTTCGAACATTATAAATTACCTCGAAGAAAACGGTGTATTGACACACAGTCAACATGGGTTTAGAAAACATCGTTCCTGTGAAACACAACTGGCTCTTTATTCACATGAAGTTTTGAGTGCTAATGACAAGGGATTTCAGATCGATTCCGTATTTCTGGATTTCCGGAAGGCTTTTGACACTGTACCACATAAGCGGCTCGTAGTGAAATTGCGTGTTTATGGAATATCGTCTCAGTTGCTGGATTGGTCACAGTTCGTAGTAATTGACGGAAAGTCATCGAGTAAAACAGAAGTGATTTCTGGCATTCCCCAAGGTAGTGTTACAGGCCCTTTGCTGTTCCTTATCTATGTAAACGATTTTGGAGACAATCTGAGCAACCGTCTTCGGTTGTTTGCAGATGACGCTGTCGTTTATTGACTAATAAAGTCATCAGAAGATCAAAACAAACTGCAAAACGTTTTAGAAAAGATGAATGGTGAGAAAAGTGGCTGTTAACCCTAAATAACGAAAAGTGTGAGGTCATCCACATGAGTGCTAAAAGGAACTCGTTAAACCTACGCGATAAATCAGTCTAATTTCACTGAAAAACGTAAATTCAACTAAATACCTAGGTATTACAATTACGAACAACTTAAATTGGAACACACAGAAAATGTTGTGGTGAAGGCTAAGCAAAGACTGCGTTTTATTGGCAGGACACGTAGAAAATGTAACAGACTAAGGAGACTGCCTACACTACGTCTATCCGTCCTCTTTTACAATACTGCTGCGCGGTGTGGGATCCTTACCAGACAGGACTGACGGAGTACATCGAAAAACGAAAAAGTTCAAAGAAAGGCAGCACGTTTTGTATTATCGCGAAGTATGGGAGAGAGTGTCACAGAAATGATACAGGATTTGGGCTGGAAATCATTAAGAGAAAGGCGTTTTTCGTTGCGACGGAATCTTCTCACGAAATTCCAATCACCAACTTTCTCCTTCGAATGCGCAAATATTTTGTTGACACCGACCTATATAGAGAGGAACGATCATCACTATAAAATAATGGAGATCAGAGCTCGTACGGAAAGATGTAGGTGTTCATTCTTTCCGCGCGCTATAAAAGGTTGGAATCATAGAGAATTGTGAAAATGGCTCGATGAACCCTCTGCCAGGCACTTGAATGTGGTTTGCAAAGTATCCATGTAGATGTAGCTGAATTTACCGGCAACTTGGCGAAACAGGCTCGTTAGCGGGATGTCATGGTGATGCTGGAAGACCTCGAACACGACGGGATGCTGCATTTGAAGAGACTGTTCTCGAGCGCTTCGAGGAAGGACTTACTCGAGCCGTTGGTCACGACATGGAGGTCAGCCATCGGTTAGTCTGGGAGGTTTTGAGGGATGACGGCTGGAGCGCTACCACCGAGCGTGCGAGCCGCTTTCGATACATCGCGACCTCCGGCAGGCAAAGCATTGGCGGTCATGCATTGTCCAGAGCATCGGGCAACAGGGCAATCCCGTCCAATCGGAGCGTGTGGCGCCAAGTTCCCGTAGTTTAAAAATGGTGCATTGCCGACTTACACAACATTAGTAATTTTGGTTCCTACTGGCATCAGCTATCCAGGGTTAAAATTTTGTGACAGTTGTTCTCGTCCCTATATAGACGTCATTTGGGTGGCTGGAACAGTAATAAGCAACGAATTGTCTTGGTAAGATTCTAGGAGTCTCTCTCCTGCCTCATTTGTTGTGTGTTGTTGTTGTTGTTGTTGTTGTCCTCAGTCCTGAGACTGGTTTGATGCAGCTCTCCATGCTTCTCTATTCTGTGCAAGCTTCTTCATCTCCCACTACTTACTGCAACCTACATCCTTCTGAATCTGCTTAGTGTATTCATCGCTTTGTCTCCCTCTACGATTTTTACCCTCCACGCTGCCCTCCAATGCTTAATTTGTGATCCCTTGATGCCTCAGAACATGTCCTACCAACCGGTAACTTCTTCTTGTCAAGTTGTGCCACAAACTCCTCTTCTCCCCAATTCTATTCAATACCTCCTCAATAGTTATGTGACATACCCATCTAATCTTCAGCATTCTTCTATAGCACCGCATTTCGAAAGCTTCTATTCTCTTCTTGTCCAAACTACACTCCTGGGAATGGAAAAAAGAACACATTGACACCGGTGTGTCAGACCCACCATACTTGCTCCGGACACTGCGAGAGGGCTGTACAAGCAATGATCACACGCACGGCACAGCGGACACACCAGGAACCGCGGTGTTGGCCGTCGAATGGCGCTAGCTGCGCAGCATTTGTGCACCGCCGCCGTCAGTGTCAGCCAGTTTGCCGTGGCATACGGAGCTCCATCGCAGTCTTTAACACTGGTAGCATGCCGCGACAGCGTGGACGTGAACCGTATGTGCAGTTGACGGACTTTGAGCGAGGGCGTATAGTGGGCATGCGGGAGGCCGGGTGGACGTACCGCCGAATTGCTCAACACGTGGGGCGTGAGGTCTCCACAGTACATCGATGTTGTCGCCAGTGGTCGGCGGAAGGTGCACGTGCCCGTCGACCTGGGACCGGACCGCAGCGACGCACGGATGCACGCCAAGACCGTAGGATCCTACGCAGTGCCGTAGGGGACCGCACCGCCACTTCCCAGCAAATTAGGGACACTGTTGCTCCTGGGGTATCGGCGAGGACCATTCGCAACCGTCTCCATGAAGCTGGGCTACGGTCCCGCACACCGGTAGGCCGTCTTCCGCTCACGCCCCAACATCGTGCAGCCCGCCTCCAGTGGTGTCGCGACAGGCGTGAATGGAGGGACGAATGGAGACGTGTCGTCTTCAGCGATGAGAGTCGCTTCTGCCTTGGTGCCAATGATGGTCGTATGCGTGTTTGGCGCCGTGCAGGTGAGCGCCACAATCAGGACTGCATACGACCGAGGCACACAGGGCCAACACCCGGCATCATGGTGTGGGGAGCGATCTCCTACACTGGCCGTACACGACTGGTGATCGTCGAGGGGACACTGAATAGTGCACGGTACATCCAAACCGTCATCGAACCCATCGTTCTACCATTCCTAGACCGGCAAGGGAACTTGCTGTTCCAACAGGACAATGCACGTCCGAATGTATCCCGTGCCACCCAACGTGCTCTAGAAGGTGTAAGTCAACTACCCTGGCCAGCAAGATCTCCGGATCTGTCCCCCATTGAGCATGTTCGGGACTGGATGAAGCGTCGTCTCACGCGGTCTGCACGTCCAGCACGAACGCTGGTCCACCTGAGGCGCCAGGTGGAAACGGCATGGCAAGCCGTTCCACAGGACTACACCCAGCATCTCTACGATCGTCTGCATGGGAGAATAGCAGCCTGCATTGCTGCGAAAGGTGGATATACACTGTACTAGTGCCGACATTGTGCATGCTCTGTTGCCTGTGTCTATGTGCCTGTGGTTCTGTCAGTGTGATCATGTGATGTATCTGACCCCAGGAATGTGTCAATAAAGTTTCCCCTTCCTGGGACAATGAATTCACGGTGTTCTTATTTCAATTTCCAGGAGTGTATTTATCGTCCATGTTTCACTTCCACACATGGCTACCCTCCATACAAATACTTTCAGAAACGACTTCCTGACACTTAAATCTATACTCGATGTTAACAAATTTCTCTTCTTCAGAAACGCTTTCCTTGCCATTGCCAGTCTAGATTTTATATCCTCTCTACTTCGACCATAATCAGTTATTTTGCTCCTCAAATAGCAAAACTCCTTTACCACTTTAAGTGTCTCATTTCCTAATCTAATTCCCTCAGCATCACCCGACTTAATTCGACTACATTCCATTATCCTCATTTTGCTTTTGTTGATGTTCTTCTTATACCCTCCTTTCAAGACAGTGTCCATTCCGTTCAACTGTTCTTCCAAGTCCTTTGCTGTCTCTGACAGAATTACAATGTCATCGGCAAACCTCAACGTTTTTATTTCTTCTCCATGGATTTTAATACCTACTCCGAATTTTTCTTTTGTTTCCTTTACTGCTTGCTCAATATACAGATTGAATAACATCGGGGAGAGGCTACAACCCTGTCTCACTCCCTTCCCAACCGCTGCTTCCCTTTCGTGCCCCTCGACTCTTATAACTGCCATCTGGTTTCTGCACAAATTGTAAATAGCCTTTTGCTCTGTATTTTACCCCTGCCACCTTTAGAATTTGAAAGAGAGTATTCCAGTCAACATTGTCAAATGCTAGAAATGTATGTTTGCCTTTCCTTAATCTAGCTTCTAAGATAAGTTGTAGGGTCAGTATTGCCTCACGTGTTCCAACATTTCTGCGGAATCCAAACTGATCTTCGCCGAGGTCGGCTTCTACCAGTTTTTCCATTCGTCTGTAAAGAATTCGCGTTAGTATTTTGCAGCTGTGACTTATCAATCTGATAGTTCGGTAATTTTCACATCTGTCAACACTTGCTTTCTTAGGGATTGGAATTATTATATTCTTCTTGAAGTCTGAGGGTATTTCGCCTGTCTCATACATATTGCTCACCAGATGGTAGAGTTTTGTCAGGACTGGCACTCCCAAGGCCGTCAGTAGTTCCAATGGAATGTTGTCTACTCCCGGGGCCTTGTTTCGACTCAGGTCTTTCAGTGCTCTGTCAAACTCTTCACGCAGTATTGTATCTCCCATTTCATCTTCATCTACATCCTCTTCCATTTCCATAAGATTGTCCTCAAGTACATCGCCCTTGTATAGACCCTCTATATACTCCTTCCACCTTTCTCCTTTCCCTTATTTGCTTAGAACTGGGTTTCCATCTGAGCTCTTGATATTCATACAAGTGGCTCTCTTTTCTCCAAAGGTCTCTTTAATTTTCCTGTAGGCAGTATCTATCTTACCCCTAGTGAGATAAGCCTCTACATCCTTACATTTGTCCTCTAGCCATCCCTGCTTAGCCATTTTGCACTTCCTGTCGATCTCATTTTTGAGACGTTTGTATTCCCTTTTGCCTGCTTCATTTACTGAGTTTTTATATTTTCTCCTTTCATCAATTAAATTCATTATTTCTTCTGTTACCCAAGGATTTCTACTAGCCCTCGTCTTTTTAACTATTTGATCCTCTGCTACCTTCACTGCGTCATCCCTCAGAGCTACCCATTCTTCTTCTACTGTATTTCTTTCTCCCATTCGTGTCAATTGTTCCCTTATGCTCTCCCTGAAACAGTACAACCTCTGGTATAGTCAGTTTATCCAGGTCCCATTTCCTTAAATTCCCACTTTTTTGCAGTTTCTTCAGTTGTAATCTACAGTTCATAACCAATAGATTGTGGTCAGAGTCCACATCTGCCCCTGGAAATGTCTTACAATTTAAAAACTGGTTCCTAAATCTCTGTCTTACCATTATATGATCTATCTGATACATTCTAGTATCTCCAGGATTCTTCCATGTATACAACCTTCTTTTATGATTCTTGAATCAAGTGTTAGCTCTGATTAAGTTATGCTCTGTGCAAAATTCTACCAGCCGGCTTCCTCTTTCATTTCTTACCCCCAATCCACATTCACCTACTACGTTTCCTTCTCTCCCTTTTCCTACTCTCGAATTCCAGTCACCCATGACTATTAAATTTTCGTCTCCCTTCACTACCTGAATAATTTCTTTTATCTCACCATACGTATCATCAATCTGTTCGTCATCTGCAGAGCTAGTTGGCATATAAACTTGTACTACTGTAGTAGGCATGGGCTTCGTGTCTATCTTGGCCACAATAATGCGTTCACTATGCTGTTGGTAGTAGCTTTCTCGCACTCCTATTTTTTTATTCATTATTAAACCTACTCCTACATTTCCCTTATTTGATTCTGTATTTATAACCCTATATTCACCTGACCAAAAGTCTTGTTCCTCCGGTCACCGAACTTCACTAATTCCCACTATATCTAACTTCATCCTATCCATTTCCCTTTTTAAATTTTCTAACCTACCTGCCCGATTAAGGGATCTGACATTCCACGCTCCGATCCGTAGAACGCCAGTTTTCTTTCTCCTGATAACGACATGCTCCTGAGTAGTCCCCGCCCGGAGATCCGATTGGGGGACTATTTTACCTCCGGAATATTTTACACAAGAGGACGCCATCATCATTAAACCATACAGTAAAGGGCCGAAGTGGCCGTGCGGTTAAAGGCGCTGTAGTCTGGAACCGCAAGACCGCTACGGTCGCAGGTTCGAATCCTGCCTCGGGCATGGATGTTTGTGATGTCCTTAGGTTAGTTAGGTTTAACTAGTTCTAGGGGACTAATGACCTCAGCAGTTGAGTCCCATAGTGCTCAGAGCCATACAGTAAAGCTGCATGCCCTCAGGAAAAATTACGGCCGTAGTTTCCCCTTGCTTTCAGCCGTTCGCAGTGCCAGCACGGAAAGGACTTTTTGGTTAGTGTTACAAGGCCAGATCAGTCAATCATCCAGACTGTCGTAGTTTCCCCTTGCTTTCAGCCGTTCGCAGTGCCAGCACGGAAAGGACTTTTTGGTTAGTGTTACAAGGCCAGATCAGTCAATCATCCAGACTGTTGCCCCTGCAACTACGGAAAAGGCTGCTGCCCCTCTTCAGGAACCACACGTTTGTCTGGCCTCTCAATAGATACCCCTCCGTTGTGGTTGCACCTACGGTACGGCCATCTGTATCGCTGAGGCACGCAAGCCTCCCCACCAACGGCAAGGTCCATGGTTCTGTTGTACCAAGGCCAAATTATTTTCCCCTGATGCCCTCTGCGATACAATTTTCCACTTTTGCATTCCAATCTCCAGCTATGAAGACGACATTCTTTATTGTGTTGACACCCAGTACTCCTTGCAAATCTTAATATAACTGGTCAATAATTTTATTACACAGCATTAACGATTAGCACAGAAGCTTACATGAGTGTGGCTTTAACGAGCTGATCTAAAGTATTCGCATATCATATTCTAAATACTGCAGTATGTCAATTGATAGTGGATCGTCCTTGTATTTTCTACGACAAATACTGACTGCGAGAGAAGACAAATTTTTTCAGTTCCGATACCCATGCCCGGTCCGCCGCGTTAGCTGAGTGGTCAGCGCCAAGAGGGCCGGTTTCGATTCCCGGCTGGGGCAGGATATTTTTTCCGCTCTGGGCTGGGTGTTGTGTTATCATCATTTCATCCCCATTTCCGACGGGCAAGTCGCCCAATGTGGCGTCAAATGCAATAAGTACTTGTCCTCGGCGGCCGAACTTCACCTAATAATGGTCTCTTGGCCCAGAATGCCGTACGCTCATTTCTACATGTGCATCTACATCTATATGGATACTCTGCAAAACACATTCAAGTGCCTGCAGAGGTTTCATCGAACCACCTTCACAATTCTCTATTATTCCAATCTCTTATAGCGCGCGGAAAGAACGAACACCCATATCTTTCCGTATGAGCTTTAATTTCCCTTATTTTGTCGTGGTGATCGTTTCTCCCTATGTAGGTCGGTGTCAACAAAATATCTTCGCATTCGGAGGACAAAGTTGGTGGTCGGAATTTCGTGACAAGATTCCGTCGCAACGAAAAACTCCTTTCTTATAATGATGTCCAGCCCAAATCCTGTATTATTTCTGTGACACCTTCTCCCATATTTCGTGATAATACAAAACGTGCTGCTCTTCTTTGAACTTTTTCGATGTACTCCGTCAGTCCTATCTGGTAAGGATCCCACACCGCGCAGTTTCCATTTCCACACATATCCCAAGCCAACTGGATCTGGCGTTCATTTGCTTGTGATCTGATACCCTAACTCAACAATAAACATATCTGTAAAACCATTGTATGTGCGTTCGACATCTGTTTCTAAACCGATGGACCTAAAGTTGGTACCAGCAGATCTGCAGGTATTTTGCCGCCCCCTGCAAAATTTCAAGGGCCGCGTCTGCCCTCCTTTTTGACCCTCCCCCCCCCCCCCCCCGCCCTCAAACCCTTTTTCACATTGTTCTTCATCCGTGACGTCTTATTTTCACACATCGCACTTACTCTACTTACTCATACGTCTTTTTGACACGGTAACGCCTGAAACATTCACATTGTATTACATTTTGAGTTATAACTCCCAAATTAATTATGTCAGCAACAATTAATTTATGTAACTCGCAGAGTACAGTACTAAAATCAGCTTCTTTTTTCTCTTTCTCTGAGCCGGAGGGAGCGTGCGGTGCGTGATCTGCAGCAGCCAGTACAGCCGACACTAGGCACTGCAATGTCCGCCGTATCGTCGTGGATTCTGCTGTGCAAAGCAGGTCGTGGGACAGCAAATAACTTATACAGGGCTATTACAAATGATTGAAGCGATTTCATAAATTCACTGTAGCTCCATTCATTGACATATGGTCACGACACACTACAGATACGTAGAAAAACTCATAAAGTTTTGTTCGGCTGAAGCCGCACTTCAGGTTTCTGCCTCCAGAGCGCAGTGAGACAAAATGGCGACAGGAGCCGAGAAAGCGTATGTCGTGCTTGAAATGCACTCACATCAGTCAGTCATAACAGTGCAACGACACTTCAGGACGAAGTTCAACAAAGATCCACCAACTGCTAACTCCATTCGGCGATGGTGTGCGCAGTTGAAAGCTTCTGGATGCCTCTGCAAGGGGAAATCAACGGGTCGGCCTGCAGTGAGCGAAGAAACGTTTGAACGCGTGCGGGCAAGTTTCACGCGTAGCCCGCGAAGTCGACGAATAAAGCAAGCAGGGAGCTAAACGTACCACAGCCGACGGTTTGGAAAATCTTACGGAAAAGGCTAAAGCAGAAGCCTTATCGTTTACAATTGCTACAAGCCCTGACACCCGATGACAAAGTCAAACGCTTTGAATTTTCGGCGCGGTTGCAACAGCTCATGGAAGAGGATGCGTTCAGTGCGAAACTTGTTTTCAGTGATGAAGCAACATTTTTTCTTAATGGTGAAGTGAACAGACACAATGTGCGAATCTGGACGGTAGAGAATCCTCACGCATTCGTGCAGCAAATTCGCAATTCACCAAAAGTTAACGTGTTTTGTGCAATCTCACGGTTTAAAGTTTACGGCCCCTTTTTCTTCTGCCAAAAAAACGTTACAGGACACGTGTATCTGGACATGCTGGAAAATTGGCTCATGCCACAACTGGAGACCGACAGCGCCGACTTCATCTTTCAACAGGATGGTGCTCCACCGCACTTCCACCATGATGTTCGGCATTTCTTAAACAGGAGATTGGAAAACCGATGGATCGGTCGTGGTGGAGATCATGATCAGCAATTCATGTCATGGCCTCCACGCTCTCCCGACTTAACCCCAGGCGATTTCTTTCTGTGGGGTTATGTGAAAGATTCAGTGTTTAAACCTCCTCTACCAAGAAACGTGCCAGAACTGCGAGCTCGCATCAACGATGCTTTCGAACCCATTGATGGGGACATGCTGCGCCGAGTGTGGGAGAAACTTGATTATCGGCTTGATGTCTGCCGAATCACTAAAGGGGCACATATCGAACATTTGTGAATGCCTAAAAAAACTTTTTGAGTTTTTGTATGTGTGTGCAAAGCATTGTGAAAATATCTCAAATAATAAAGTTATTGTAGAGCTGTGAAATCGCTTCAATCATTTGTAATAACCCTGTATATAAATGCTTTCAAAATGGTTCAAATGGCTCTGAGCACTATGGGACTCAACTGCTGTGGTCATAAGTCCCCTAGAACTTAGAACTACTTAAACCTAACTAACCTAAGGACAGCACACAACACCCAGCCATCACGAGGCAGAGAAAATGCCTGACCCCGCCGGGAATCGAACCCGGGAACCCGGGCGTGGGAAGCGAGAAAGCTACCGCACGACCACGAGATGCGGGCTATAAATGCTTTATTTGTTGCAAAAATAAAGTGTATAAACTGCCAGTACCCATGTGATGTGTCCGTAGAACATACAGCAAAAACATCTGTGTTCGAGTATGGGGAAGGCGTGCTTTCCAGTCTTGCCACGACCTTGGTTTATAGATCAAAACAAACAGCTTTTGTATTGTACCGAAAAGTAACAGTTAAATCGTAAATAAAGTTGGAGCGTAAATCGTGTGAAACACGACGAAACTAGATGATCAGTTTGTGCAATGCAGTTTAGTTGCTTCAGCTCCAAAACAACGTTTTACAGGTTTTCTTCCGTACGATCTTAATACCGGGCAATTGTAATTAAGGTGCAGATATTCGCGAAGGTCCGATGTGAGCTGTAATTATCGTATGTCAGCGGAACTTTGTACATATACATGGTGATCATAGTTAAACTTTCAAAACGCTGTAGAAATAACACCACAGGTCAGAATGACGTCAAACTGCGACGGAATATTATCCGAGAAGGGAGAAAACGTATGGCAGAAGAAAAAATTGTGTGAAAATTGATCAATAGATGGCGCTGCATGTGTCAGAATACGTAAATGAAAACACCTGTCATGCGCACAACCCATTGACGTTGCTATAAACACGCCGGGTACACGGCTTTTCCTCCTTTCGCGTCTGCGACGTTCGCCATGACTGTCTCAGTGCAGGATCGCGCTCTGCTTGTAAAACTGCATTACAGGAATGATGACTGTGCACACGTCGCTCTGCAGAAGTTCTGGCCACAGAGGGGTTTGAAAAAGGGCGTTGGTCCGATGACTGCCGTGGGTCTGGAGAAAATGATTCGGAAATTCGAAAGACGGGCTCTTTTGGAGTGCAACCTGGTAGAGGGAGGAAACGAATTGATTCGACGTCAGTGGAAGCAGTGGCCACAGCAATGCAGGAGGAGACGGGTGGTGGTGTGCAAACGTGTAGTGCGCGGAGAATTGCACGAACATTGGACGTACCAGTAAGCACGAAGCGTAAAATCGTACGTAACATCCTCTTTTGCTATCCATTAAAAATTAGCTGTGTGCACGAGTTGCTTCCTATTGACCTGCCAGCAAGAGAGACCTAGAATTTCATGCTCGCATGGAAGTGGACAATGATTGGCTGTGGAAGATTTTGAGGACAGACGAAGCCCACTTCCATTTGACACGATATGCCAATACACAGAATTGTCGAATATGAGCAACGGAAAATCCGGTCGCAAATCATCCAGAACCATTTCATCCTGATAAGATCACTGTGAGGTGCGGGTTTACAACATTATTTATCATAGGGCCATATTTTTTTCGAAAAGACTGGTATTTCCGTTCCTCTTACCTGTACCGTCACTGGTAAGCGCTATGAGTGTCTTTTGCGCAACCCCGTCATTCTAGCACTCCAACAGCGTGGGTGTGTGGATGGGATCATCTTTATGCAAGATGGCGCACCTCTGCACGTTGCAAATCCAGTTCAGGAGCTGCTGAAGCGTCGTTTCGGAAATGCTACAATTATCAGCCGCCATTTCCCTACAGCCTGGCCGGCCCGGTCACTTGATCTTATTCCGTGTGACTTCTGGTTGTGCGGCTGTCTGAAAGATGTGTTCAGTGTTCCGACTGTAGACTTAGCTGCATTGAAGCCAATCATTGCGTAACACATTCTGAACGTGACCGCGGAAACACTTCGATCAGTTGTGGAACATTCTGTTTCTTGATTTTGACTTGCAGAAAACGGTGGACAGCATATTGAACATGTTTTGTGCCGCGGGATTAGCCGAGCGGTCTTGGGCGCTGCAGTCATGGACTGAGCGGCTGATCCCGTCGGAGTTTCGATTCCTCCCTCGGGCATGGGTGTGTGCGTTTGTCCTTAGGATAATTTAGATTAAGTAGTGTGTAAGTCCCATAAGATTTCACACACATTTGTTTGCGCCAGTCACACGAAAATTAAGTATCGGAGCCGGCCGCGGTGGTCTAGCGGTTCTAGGCGCTCAGTCCGGAACCGCGCGACTGCTACGGTCGCAGGTTCGAATCCTGCCTCGGGCATGGATGTGTGTGATGTCCTTAGGTTAGTTAGGTTTAAGTAGTTCTCAGTTCTAGGGGACTGATGACTTCAGATGTTAAGTCCCATAGTGCTCAGAGCCATTTGAACCATTTTTTAAGTATCGAATTTGATTTTGATTGATGCTTTTTATGCAGTTTTTGGACTCGGGACAGTTAAAAACCAATGTGATTGATGCTTTTTGTGCGGTTTTTGGCCTGAGGACAATTAAAAACCAATGTGAGTGATGCATTTTATGTGGGTTTTGGCCTCAGGATTATTAAAAACCGATTTTTCCCATCCGATGTGATATGACATTGCCGTGGTGGATGGACTTACGTAACTTACATTATCACACCTGTACACCCATGCACACTGAGCAGTGCAGTTTGTTAACGTCAAACGTAAACCTTAGGATTGTTGTATGATTCATTTGTCCTTTGTAGTCGAGCACTATTAAATAATGATGCTTACAGCACCATCAATTGCTACAATTTATAACTATAAAACGTCAACAAAATCAAAACGAGAATAATGGAATGTAGTCGAATTAAATCAGGTGATGCTGCGGGAATTAGATTAGGAAACGAGACGCTTAAAGTAGTAAACGAGTTTTGCTATTTGGGGAGCAAAATAACTGATCGTGGTCGAAGTAGAGAGGATATAAAATGTAGACAGGCAATGGCAAGGAAGGCGTTCATGAAGAAGAGAAATTTGTTAACATAGAGTATAGATTTAAGTGTCAGGAAGTCACTTCTTAAATTATTTGTATGGAGTGTAGCCATGTATGGAAGTGAAACATGGACGATAAATAGTTTAGACAAGAAGAGATAGAAGCTTTCGAAATGTGGTGCTACAGAAGAATGCTGAAGATTAGATGGGTAGATCACATAACTAATGAGGAGGCATTGAATAGAATTGGAGAGAAGAGAAATTTGTGGCACAACTTGACTAGAAGAAGGGATCGGTTGGTAGGGCATATTCTGAGGCATCAAGGGATCACCAATTTAGTATTGGAGGGCAGCGTGGAGGGTAAAAATCGTAGAGCGAGACCAAGAGAGGAATACACTAAACAGATTCAGAAGGATGTAGGTTGCAGTAGGCACTGGGAGATGCAGGGAGTATACGGGGACAAGGAAAAAAAATTCCCGGATTATTCCCGGATTTCTCCCGGATATCCCGTTTAAAAAATACGCTTTTTCCCGGGCGAAAATACACTTTTTCTGTGCTAAGTGACAGATTTTCCGTACATTTTCCCTCTGAAATGTAAAACTTATCAATTCTTTGAATGGTTAACGCTTTATACAATCGCGTAGAACTTCCCGAAAAAAAAAAGAAAAAAGACGGGCAGAGAAGTTTTGGAGAGACTTTTAATAAAAAATAAAAATAAAAAAATAAAAGGAGAGATGTGTCGGGAAGACCTTTGATTTGCAGCAACATATACGTTGCATATTTTCGTATTACGAAAGTATAAATTCGAATTGCACCAAACACAGCGCGTTAGTTTGCGGAGCGTGGAAACCGAGGTTGCGATGTCCTTCTGTAAGCGAGTCATATCTCAAGCCACGAGATCTCGTCAGCCGATGACAGCAGCTATTCAGAGCATAGGACACGTGTTATAGTCAGCCAATAGCAAGTGCACTGGTTAAATAGCGCGGACACGCAAGAGGAAAAGTTAACGGTTTACGTTAATGTACACGGTACCGTATTGACATCTTCAACTTTTATAGTCCTGTCTTCCTCAGTTGCGTGTAATATTACGGTATATTGATAATTTTTACTTATGGACCGTCTGACAGCAACTGAATAAAACACAATTTTAGTTCCATACGCGTTTCGCCTTTATTTTCTGCAAGGCATCATCAGTGGCAGGTTGCGTGGACAATTTCTTACATATTACGCTCATGTTGCATTTTTGGTGTTGTTCTTCTTCTTATGAATGCCAATTTGCAGTTTTTTCCACATTCCACAGCACTATGCCGACTGTCGCCAACAGAAACCAAAACGTTGCATTAAAACAAGCGTTCAGTGCATAGTGCTGTGGAATGTGGAAAAAACCGCAAATTGGCGTTCATAAGAAGAAGAACAACACCAAAAATGCAACATGAGCGTAATACGTAAGAAATTGTCCACGCAACTTGCCACTGATGATGCCTTGCAGAAAATAAAGGCGAAACGCGTATGGCACTAAAATTGTGTTTTATTCAGTTGCTGTCAGACGGTCCATAATTAAAAATTATCAATATACCGTAACAGTGCCGTATATCTACAATAAAAGCTAAGCTTTCACATATAATATTATTCTCTAAGATTAACACGCTACAACAGAAGCTTAGCTTTCACATGTGATATTGATCTTTTTTGCGTGTGTTATACTTTAAAATACGTCACACAAATGTGCCAGTAAATTTAATATTATGACATAAATGCCTCGGCTGGAAATTCTTGTAAGTGGCTGGTCCTCAAACTGTTCAGTTTCGAACGCTCTGTGATTTAGATATCCATCCCACTTTCTCACACGTAACATAATTCATCTTGCGTAAAAAGAAATTTACTTTGAAAGTAACGCTTTTCTAACCACCGTTCGCAATACTATCCGAAGACTGTTAGAAATAGGTTCGATTTACGAGTTTCCAGAGA
Source organism: Schistocerca nitens (assembly GCF_023898315.1). Taxonomy (NCBI): domain Eukaryota; kingdom Metazoa; phylum Arthropoda; class Insecta; order Orthoptera; family Acrididae; genus Schistocerca; species Schistocerca nitens. The sequence continues at coordinate 84,423,320 of NC_064623.1, read as the reverse complement.
GCGCCAGAAAACAGGCATTATTGTGCGTGTGCAACTGCAGTGGTGTAGGAAGCCCGTATGTTCGTGTGTATAAAGCACTAAAAGAGCTTACATTACACCATAAAAGAAACAGGGCATGAGAGGGTACGCCATAGAGCATCGGAATTTCGTAAACCATACTAAAATGCATAATTCGGCTTGAAGTGTGAATTGGCTTTTTCCAGATTCACAATGAAGTATGTCCCATCTGATATTAAGCTTTTCAGTGTGGTTTTTGGGATGTAAATTTTCTTGGAGTACCAGTACTCTACGATCTCATTTTTGGTTCTTTATGGTGGTATAATGCCATATATGGCAGAAGATCATAACGTGCACTTGAAATTCAGCGAATAGTTGGAACTAGCCAATACTGTAGAATGAAACACTTCGTTTCAAATAAAATGATTGCCTCAGCGGAAAGATTAATAAAGCCAAATTTCTTTAGCAAACTTGCAAAAATAACTTCACTGTTCTGCAAGGCGATTAATGCTTGACTGCTACTAACTTGGAAATAAAATAAAATCAGAAAACTGAAATTAATAATATATTTTTGCCCTCCATAATTGTGTGAATGTATTTTAATTCACTTGATAGCTCCCCGGTCACAGAAATCCGTTTTGTTTTCATTTGACTTGGGAGCTGTACACGAAGAGAAGCAGCGAAATCACTTAACGTAAACACGCGTCACGTGGAGGTTAAGCCCCTCCCCACTACAACTCAGAAAACTCTGTGCAAGCGTGAATCTGGCAGATAGGGCGCGCGAGGAAAATTTTTCTCGTTTGCATCTGGCTGCTTGCTACTGCTACCTACACAGCTAACAGCCAAACTTCAAGTATCGGGAGAAGGTACTGCTTATACGCGAGTCAAATGCGCATGCGCAACAGACCGCTGGCAATTGGTCAAACAAACCTAATGTGAACAGTTGTGACGTCACGCTCATAGCAAGCAGTTTATTGTTACGAAGAATTACAGTCTGCGCCCTACGGCCTTTGACATATTTTTGCTATTTGCAAACGCATGTGCGTGCACGGTTTTTTGTTGTTGTAAATTGCACATTTCCTTTGTCCCTCTCGTTTATATTTTATTGCTGCGGTATCATTCTCCAGTAGCAGGATACAATAACATTCTTTGCTAGAGAATCAATTCTGCAGCCAAAATTTAAAAAAATTAACTGAAAGCTAAAACAATGAAAAATTCCCGGAATCCCGAAAAATTCCCGGGTTTTTCCCGGATGAAAAAATTCCCGGGTTTTTCCCGGATTTCCCGGTTGGCTTCAAAATGGCTCTGAGCACTATGGGACTCAACTGCTGAGGTCATAAGTCCCCTAGAACTTAGAACTACTTAAACCTAACTAACCTAAGGACAACACACACATCCATGCCCGAGGCTGGATTCGAACCTGCGACCGTAGCGGTCGCGCGGTTCCAGACTGTAGCGCCAGAACCGCTCGGCCACCAGCGGCCTTTCCCGGTTGTCCCGGGTCGTATACACCCTGAGATGAAGAACCTTGCACAGGATAGAGTAGCATGGAGAGCTGCATCAAACCAGTATCTGGACTGAAGACCACAACAACAACAATAAGTTTCACCCTTCTCCGGTAATACTCCGTTGCAATTTGAGGTCATTCTGGCCAGTGGTGCTATTTCTACAGCAGTTTGAAAGTTCAACTTTAATTACGAGTGTTGGAACTTTAATAGTGGCAACTATTTATTTACAGCTCTTACAAAATAGATACGTGTTTCAAAGTTTTACTGACCTTCAAAGTAGTCACCAGCACTGTCTATAACCCGTTGCCAGCGATGTGGAAGTCGTAGGATACTCTTAGCAGTGACAGTTGTGAGGACAGTTCGAGCGGCGCCGTCTGTTGCTCGACGAATTTGTTGCACTTCTGAAGTGAATGCAGTGAAGTGTTTCCTTTAGTTCAGAAATCGAGTTGAACTCAGGAGGGCTTAAGTCAGTGGAGTGCAGTGAGTGGTATAGCACTTAGCAGCCCCATCAGTCAAACAAATCAGTATCAGCTTGCGCTGTACGTGCTTGAGCATTGTCCTGCAATATGATGGTCAGGTCCTGCAGAAAGTGTCATCACTTCTGTCTCTAAGCTGGTCGTAGATTGTATTCCAAAAGACAGATGAGTTCTTGTTTCACACTTCCGGCCCAGTTTACGTCCCAAGAGTGAGACACGGCGTGGGTTCGTTGACGATCTGGCCAGCCATATCGTGGTGTTCCATGCGAGGTCACATTACTGCCAAGGATTATATGACCAATCTGGGTGATCAGGTCCATTCCATTGTACAATTGTAAGTAGGTTGTTTAGGTTTTTCTGTTGGTAACGCCACGTAGTGCTCTGTATGAAAATCACTGACTGTGCTGTGTGACGTCTGTGGCTGGTTTGCATTGTTGGAATATTTGATATTGTAGTGTTGGGCAGTTGGATGTGAACAGCGCGTAGAGTTGCGCAGTTGAAGGTGAGCCGCCAGCAGTGGTGGATGGGGGGAGAGAGATGGAAGAATTTTGAGAGCGGACGAACTGGACTTGTGTCCATCAGAAAGAGTAAATTTGTAACATTGGATATCATGAACTGAGATTATATATATATATATATATATATATATATATATATATATATATATATATATATAATTACAATTAATGCATTAATTGTAATAACAATGCACTGGTGTCTGAAACACTGTTCCTCTGTACTTTTCGGCAGTGCATTTGCACCGGCAACATTCGCATTTTGAAAAGCAGAAAATATGTCTTGACTTGATTGAGAAACGGATAATGACGCAAAACCTGAATCTACGGTATTTGCTAAATTGTGTCCTGTCATTTCGGATCCCTGTGGCGAGCTGTTGGCGACCGACCGATCGATAATACTACCCTCTTCACTAGCTGTTTCACTGTATACAGGATTATTTTTTGCCTGATACATTCCCCTATGCACAATTACCAAATTACTATGTTGAACATTAGTTAATTCATTACACAGTGGCACTAACACACTACTCTCGTCTTCACAATCATTTCTCAGTTTACTTTGGAGCCGAGTATTACGTTTTTCACACGTCATAATTCTTACAATATTTCACACAATAACACAGAAAAGCACAATTTGAAGAGAAAAATAGGAAATCACATTAACATAGCACTAAAAATAATATCTAATTAATTGCAGTCGCAGCTGCGAAATACTTGGCGCAAATCTACATGCATGCCACAACTGTTACTGTACAACAATGAAAAACTATAACTAGAAAGGAAATTCTCTCTACAATTACGCTCTAGCAATAAACAATAGCTACACTAATTACACAAACTACAACAAAAAATCAGAAGATTCCAGTGAGGTATCCTCGGCTAAGGGTCGACATATGAAACGTCCCCTTACTGTGCTGATAAACCTCTACGTTATTTGATTTTCAAATAGCTGAGCAGAACTGAACGTACTCAGACATTACTCTCTTTACATATTCTAATCAACACTAAACTGACACACAAATTTTTGGCGCAACGCAATCTGACTTTCAAAAATCCCTACGCCCTGACTAACAATAACCTATACCTTTCATGAATCACTTACCTCACAAAAATCTTCGTTACTCAAACTACTGCAATACAGCGAGCGCCAATACTGCCAGCTGAATAAAAGATTCTAACAATTGAAGGCACTAAGTACTGATAGGCATAGTTAGCAAATGAAAGATTTTGATAGAGAACAAACAATGTATTTACCTTAATAATGTTCAAAAGTCATCATATATATATATATATATATATATATATATATATATATATACTCCTGGAAATTGAAATAAGAACACCGTGAATTCATTGTCCCAGGAAGGGGAAACTTTATTGACACATTCCTGGGGTCAGATACATCACATGATCACACTGACAGAACCACAGGCAAATAGACACAGGCAACAGAGCATGCACAATGTCGGCTCTAGTACAGTGTATATCCATCTTTCGCAGCAATGCAGGCTGCTATTCTCCCATGGAGACGATCGTAGAGATGCTGGATGTAGTCCTGTGGAACGGCTTGCCATGCCATTTCCACCTGGCGCCTCAGTTGGACCAGCGTTCGTGCTGGACGTGCAGACCGCGTGAGACGACGCTTCATCCAGTCCCAAACATGCTCAATGGGGGACAGATCCGGAGATCTTGCTGGCCAGGGTAGTTGACTTACCCTTCTAGAGCACGTTGGGTGGCACGGGATACATGCGGACGTGCATTGTCCTGTTGGAACAGCAAGTTCCCTTGCCGGTCTAGGAATGGTAGAACGACGGGTTCGATGACGGTTTGGATGTACCGTGCACTATTCAGTGTCCCCTCGACGATCACCAGTGGTGTACGGCCAGTGTAGGAGATCGCTCCCCACACCATGATGCCGGGTGTTGGCACTGTGTGCCTCGGTCGTATGCAGTCCTGATTGTGGCGCTCACCTGCACGGCGCCAAACACGCATACGACCATCATTGGCACCAAGGCAGAAGCGACTCTCATCGCTGAAGACGACACGTCTCCATTCGTCCCTCCATTCACGCCTGTCGCGACACCACTGGAGGCGGGCTGCACGATGTTGGGGCGTGAGCGGAAGACGGCCTAACGGTGTGCGGGACCGTAGCCCAGCTTCATGGAGACGGTTACGAATGGTCCTCGCCGATACCCCAGGAGCAACAGTGTCCCTAATTTGCTGGGAAGTGGCGGTGCGGTCCCCTACGGCACTGCGTAGGATCCTACGGTCTTGGCGTGCATCCGTGCGTCGCTGCGGTCCGGTCCCAGGTCGACGGGCACGTGCACCTTCCGCCGACCACTGGCGACAACATCGATGTACTGTGGAGACCTCACGCCCCACGTGTTGAGCAATTCGGCGGTACGCCACCCGGCCTCCCGCATGCCCACTATACGCCCTCGCTCAAAGTCCGTCAACTGCACATACGGTTCACGTCCACGCTGTCGCGGCATGCTACCAGTGTTAAAGACTGCGATGGAGCTCCGTATGCCACGGCAAACTGGCTGACACTGACGGCGGCGGTGCACAAATGCTGCGCAGCTAGCGCCATTCGACGGCCAACACCGCGGTTCCTGGTGTGTCCGCTGTGCCGTGCGTGTGATCATTGCTTGTACAGCCCTCTCGCAGTGTCCGGAGCAAGTATGGTGGGTCTGACACATCGGTGTCAATATGTTCTTTTTTCCATTTCCAGGAGTATATATATATATATATATATATATATATATATATATATATATATATATATATATATATTTCATGATATCCAATATTACAAAGTTACTGTTTCTGATGGACACACGTCCAGATCGTCCGCTCTCAAAACTCTGCCATCTCTCTCCCCACATCCACCACTGCTTGCGGCTCAGCTCCAACTGCGCAACGCTACAAGCTGTTCACATCCAGCTGCCCAACACTACAATGGCAGACAACAATGCAAACTAGCCACAGACTGCACACAGCACAGCCAGTGATTTTCATACAGAGCGCTACTCGGCGTTACCAACATAAAAACCTAAACAGCCTACCTATAACACCTTCGGCCGAGTTTTCGTCCCAAGAGTGAGACATGGCGGGGATTCGGTGACGATCAGGGCAGCCATATCGTGGTCTTCCATGGGTTACACTATAAGGTCACATTACTGGTATGGATCATGTGACCAAGCTGGGTGATCGGGTCCTTTCCATTGTACAATGTTTTTTCCCCAATTGTGATGGTATCTTCCAAGACGGCGGGCCCCTGTTCACTTAGCTCCCATTGTCCACAGGTCGTTTTGTGAACTCGGGGATGAACTGTGGCGTCTCCCCTGGCCACCAAAATCACCTGATCTCCTAGAAATGGGCCTTTGTGGTCTGCTTTGGAGGGAAGAGTGCGTGAAAACTATCCACGCCCACAGTCGTTACCTAAATTTGCAACTCTTTTGCAGGAGAAACGGTATAAGATTCCTTTGACAGACATACGGGACCTGTTGTAAGATGTGCATAATTAAGGAATTTGTTGCTAGTGCACTCGAGCAGATGTAATTTCGATGGATTGCTCACGCGCTGCCTGCGATATGTAAGCTACCATATTCACCAACTACGCTTCCTTCTCTCCCTTTTGCTACTACCGAATAGCAGTCACCCATGACTATTAAATTTTCGTCTCCCTTCACTATCTGAATAATTTCTTTTATTTCATCATACATTTCTTCAATTTCTTCGTCATCTGCAGAGCTAGTTGGCATATAAACTTGTACTACTGTGGTAGGCATGGGCTTCCTGTCTATCTTGGCCACAATAATGCGTTCACTATGCTGTTTGTAGTAGCTTACCCTCAGTCCTATTTTTTTATTCATTGTTAAACCTACTCCTGCATTACCCCTATTTGATTTTGTATTTATAACCCTGTATTCACCTGACCAAAAGTCTTGTTCCTTCGGTCACCGAACTTCACTAATTCCTACTATATCTAACTTCAACCTGTCCATTTCCCTTTTTAAATTTTCTAACCTACCTGCCCGATTAAGGGATCTGACATTCCACGCTCCGATCCGTAGAACGCCACTTTCTCCTGATAACGACGTCCTCCTGAGTAGTCCCCGCCCGGAGATCCGAATGGGGGACTATTTTACCTCCGGAATATTTTACCCAAGAGGACGCCATGATCATTAAACCATACAGTAAAGCTGCATGCCCTCGGGAAAAATTACGGCCGTAGTTTCCCCTTGCTTTCAGCCGTTCGCAGTACCAGCACAGCAAGGCTGTTTTGGTTAGTGTTACAAGGCCAGATCAGTCAATCATCCAGACTGTTGCCCCTGCAACTACTGAAAAGGCTGCTGCCCCTCTTCAGGAACCACACGTTTGTCTGGCCTCTCAACAGATACCCCTCCGTTGTGGTTGCACCTACGGTACGGATATCTGTATCGCTGAGGAACGCAAGCCCCCCCACCGACGGCAAGGTCCATGGTTCATGGGGGGAGGATTGCGAGGTTATGGGATAATAAACTGTTGGGAGGTTACACTAAATGTGAATGATATAATTATTTTTACTGTTGGGAGGTTACACTGTATTTATCCATCCCGTAACAGGTGGAGGCGGTTTTGAATGCCTGCGGTTTTTTTACATCGTATTAGTCAAATTAATGTGTTGTGTTTGGCCGGCCGCTGTGGTCAAGCGGTTATAGGCGCTTCAGACCGGAACTGCGCTGCTGCTACGATTGTAGGTTTCAATCCTGCCTCGGGCGTGGAAGTGTTTGATGACCTTAGGTTAGTTAGGTTTAAGTAATTCTAAGTCCTAGGGTACTGATGATGTCAGATGTTAAGTCCCATATTGTTTAGAGCCATTTGAACCATTTTCTGTTGTGTTTGTTTGAAAAATGGCTCTGAGGTCATCAGTCCCCTATAACTTAGAACTACTTAAACCTAACTAACCTAAGGATATCACACACATCCATGCCCGTGGCAGGAGTCGAACCTGCGACCGTATCGGTCGCGCGGTTCCAAACTGTAGCGCCTAGAACCGCTCGGCCACCCCGGCCGGCTGTGGCGTTCCCTTATTGCCCACCCTCTGTATACGGAAGTCACTGTAGAAATGGTATGCCTTCTAGTATTACAGGTGATTCAAAAATATTTCTGCTTGCTGATGACACCAGCTTGGTAGTGAAGGATCTTCTGTCTAATTTTGAAACATTATCAAATAATGTAGTTCATGAAATAAGTTCGTGGCTTGTGGAAAATAATTTGATGCTAAATCACAGTAAGACTCAGTTTTTACAGTTTCTAAGTCACAATTCAACAAGAACCGATATTTTGGTCAGACAGAATGGGCATATTATAAGCGAGACGGAACAGTTCAAGTTCCTAGGCGTTCGGATAGATAGTAAGCTGTTGTGGAAAGCCCATGTTCAGGATCTTGTTCAGAAACTAAATTCTGCTTTATTTAACATTAGAACAATATCTAAAATAAGTGACATTTCAAAAAGTAGTCTACTTCGCATATTTTCATACGCTTATGTCATATGGTTTTTTTAGGTAATTCTTCTGATTTAAAAAGGGTATTTTTGGCTCAAAAACGGGCTGTTCGAGCTATATGTGGTGTAAGTTCGAGAACCTCTTGTCGACCCCTATTCAATAGTCTGGGAATTCTGACATTGCCCTCACAGTATATACTTTCTTTAATGTCGTTTGTTGTTAGCAATATTTGCTTATTCCCAAGAGTTAGCAGCTTTCACTCAGTTAATACTAGGCAGAAATTAAATCTGCATGTGGAATGCACTTCCTTGACTCTTGTGCAGAAAGGCGTGCACTATTCTGCTGCATCCATTTTCAATAAGCTACCACAAGAACTCAAAAATCTTAGCAGTAGCCCAAACGCTTTTAAGTCTAAACTGAAGAGTTTCCTCATGGCTCACTCCTTCTATTCTGTCGAGGAGCTCCTGGAAGAGCTGAAAAATTAAGCAAATTCCAGTGTTACATTGTTGATTTTCTTTAATTAATCTTACGAATTGTCGCCTGAATACGTTTCTTGTATTTCATTTTATCTGTTTCTACTATCGTGTTATAATTTCATGTATTGACTCGTTCCATGACCATGGAGACTTCTCCTTAATTTGGTCCCACGGAACAATAAATAAATAAACTGTTGCCAGTCAAGAGATCTCGCTCTACTTCGTCTGCCCACTGCCGGCAAAAGTGACGAAAGATCGCACGCGCTCATTGCGATGACTGGTTGACGCACCTCGACCACTTCGTGACACGAGACAGGGCGGCCAAGATGGACTCCACATCAGGCAAAGGCAAGAACGACCTGCCTCCGGCGGTCCTTCAAGAGGCGAGACATTTCAGTCGTCGCTGCCGAGTCTCCGCGAATCGCAGAAGCACCACCCACCCTCCACCGAGCGGCCATCCCCCGCAGCGCACACATCATCCAATTTCCTCCACATCCCCCGACGTCGTCTTTGGCAGTTCGCCCCCAATCCCCATCCCCAACCTCCCACACACTCCATCATTTCTTTTCTCTTTTTTTCCCGGCGCCCTTCACTGGTAATCGCCCCAGCTCAAGAATGAGGAAATAGTCACTCTCCGCCGAAGGTAAAAAAAAGGGTAAATAAAAAAGGATGGGGAGGGGGAAGAGGAGGCAGAAGAAACGAAATCGGAAAGCGTCTCAGAGTAATGGCTTGTCTGGTGGCGCTGCGTGACGGTAAGTGTCTGCCGGGAATGTTGTCAGCACTGCCTCTCGGCGACCCGGCCGCTAATGGACCACAGGATGGAGGAGCAGCTGCCGGGGAAATTCGTGTCGTCGCCCGCTGATTGAGCTATTGACGAGCTGAAGCAGTCGACTGTCAAAGCTGCAGGTTTCTCTCTTTTCGCTGTTTCACATTTATATAGTACCAGTAAATCATCCACCAGCGATTCCTTAAAATTCCTATTAACTTCCATGTACAGGGTGATTCACAAAGATATGCAAATATTTTAATATGTTATTCTACAACAGAAACGAAAGAAAAAAGTTCATATAAACATAGGTCCGTAAATATTTAGTTACGGAGTTACGGCTAATTAAAAATAAATTAAGCAACTTCGCTAATGAAGCCATCGCAAAACTGTACGATGTTAAAGTAAAGCACAATTTCCACTTATTTTGCTGCTATTGGCCTAGTGAATCTACATCTTCATCTACATCTACATGGTTACTCTGCAATTCACACTTAAGTGCCTGGCAGAGGGTTCATCGAACCTTTTTCGTACTACTAAATCCTTCCGTTCGAGCTTTGATTTCTCTTATTTTATTATGATGATCGTTTCTCCTTACGTAGGTGGGTGTCAACAAAATATTTTCGCATTCGGAAGAGAAAGTTTGTGATTGGAATTTCGTAAACAGATCTCGCCGCGAAGAAAGCCGCCTTTGTTTCAGTGACTGCCACCCCAACTCACGTATCATACCAGTGACACTCTCATCCCTATTGTGCGATAACACGAAACGAGCTGCCCTTCTTTCTACTTTTTCGATGTTTCTCTAATGAAACATGCCCCAGACGTGTATCTGCAGTAGCTTTCCAGAACATCCAGAGAAGAAAAGGTTATTGTTGTTGTGATCTTCAGTCCAGAGACTGGTTTGATGCAGCTCTCCATGCTACTCTATCCTGTGCAAGCTTCTTCATTTCCAAGTAAATACTGCACCCTACATCCTTCTCAATCTGCTTAGTGTATTCATTACTTGGTCTCCGTCTACGATTTTTACCCTCCACGCTGTTCTGCAATACTAAATTGGTGATCCCTTGATGCCTCAGAACATATCGCACTAACCGATCCCTTCTTCTAGACAAGTTGTGCCACAAATTCCTCTTGTCCCCAGTTCTGTTCAATACCTCCTCAAGAGTTACGTGATCTACCCATCTAATCTATAATAGAAGTAAATTTGTTTAATTTCCGTCAAGAATGTGCAAACGTTTACGTCATTGTTGGCAACCGTTAGTGAGTCAGTCATTTCCTAACCTTGAAACGAATTAATTTACTGTATTGTTCAGTAAAAGAACATAATAACGACAGTGTATTTAAGTGAAACCACATAGTAACTCTCGAAGTTTTTAGATTATTTATGAAATGGGGATGCCTTTCAAATTTACGACAGAGGAATACGCGATATGGTGTTTATTGGCTGCAGTTAACGAACATCGCTTACGTTATCCAACTCAGATTCCGAATGCACGAGTCGCGCGGTCTCGGGCGTCCTCTCAAAGTCAGCGCCGCTCCCCCCGTCGGAGGCTCGACTCCTCCCTCGGGCATGGGTGTGTGTATGTGTCGTGCTTAGCGTAAGTTAGTAAGTTAGATCAAGTAGTGTGTAAGCTTAGGGAGTGACGACCTCAGCAGTTTGGTCCCATAAGACCTCAGGACAAATTTCCAAATAAATTTCCGAATTCACGAACCATTAGCGGCGTATTTCGAATGTTACGGGAGGCAGGTTCTGTACCTAGCGTTCATAATAACTCGGTGGAGACATTTTTGAACATTTATTGTGAATGTATTGTGAAATACACTGTACAACTTCCTTAACAGTAAGCTATATTTTTTCCGGTTTAACGTGAATTCACGTATGCTATGGTATTAATAAAAGCAGATTATCTGACACTTTCATACAGTTTCAGTCAACGTTATTGCCATCATTTTTCCAAAATTAAATTCACTGCAACTTCTCTTGAAAAAGTTGTGCAATTGTCTGGAATCTAAAAAAAAGCAAATCGGGCCAAGTAGTTAATAAATTAAAAATTTTACGAAAATACGACTTTGCTTCTCTGGACGATCTGGGAAACTACTCAGATACACATGGGGGACATGTTTTATTAGATTCACCAGGTCAATAACAGAAAAATAAATGGAAATCTGGCTTTACTTTAACCTCGTACAGTTATGCGATGGCTTCATATTAGCGAAGTTGCTAAATTTCAGGCAAAAATCTTTTATTAGCCGTAACTAAACGTTTGCGGACCTATGCTTATATGTGTAGTGGCGTAGCAAGACAGCCACGCCACTCGGAGGTAGCCGAAACGCACGCGTTAAGCTCACGCAGATTGGCGTGAGGTCTGGAACAAGGTAAAGTAATTATCCTATAAAGAAAAGAACGTAGTTCTTGGAATACTTAACTTTCATCCGCAATTGTAGAACATCGCTCTTGATGATACATGCTTCACAATATAAATATCAATTGAATACGGCGCCTTGCTAGGTCGTAGCATATGACGTAGCTGAAGGCTATGCTAACTATCGTCTCGGCAAATGAGAGCGTATTTGTCAGTGAACCACTGCTATGAACGTCGGCTGTACAACTGGGGCGAGTCCTAGGAAGTCTCTCTATACCTGCCGTGTGGCGGCGCTCGTTCTGCAATCACTGACAGTGGCGACACGCGGGTCCGACGTATGCTAATGGACCGCGGCCGATTTAAAGGCTACCACCTAGCAAGTGTGGTGTCTGGCGGTGACACCACAATATGAACTTTTTTTCTTTAGTTTTACTTGTAGAATAATATATGTTAAAATATTTGCGTATCTTCGTGAATCGCCCCGTAGAAAAAGCTTCAAACATATGAATGCTTTACAAGTGAGTTACTGAGTTAAATACACGGAAGAGACAACATTCATGCGATAGCGATATGCGGATAAACAGATGGCTTAGCACTGCGTGCACAAGGCGTTGGCGGCGCTGTCATTTGTGCTCAGGTGGTTCATGTGAAAAGGTTCCAACGTGACTGTGGTCGCACGACGGGAACTAACAGGTTTTGAACGCGGAATAGTAGCTGGACCTAGACGCATGGGACATTTCATCTCAAAAAGTGAGGGAATTCAGTATTCACGTTACGAGTGTGCTAAGAGTACCAAATTCCAGGCGTTACCTCTCACCGCGGACAACGACCGAAAGCAGCGGCGTTTGCGTAGAGTTGTCAGTGCTCACAGACAAGCAATACAGCGTGAAGTGGCCGCTGAAATCAAAGTGGGACGTGCAATAAATCTACCCTTAAGGACAGCGCGGCGAAATTTGGCATTAATGAGGTACGGCAGCAGACAACCGACGCGAGGGCCTTTGTTAACGGCACGGCATCGCCTGCAGCGCGTCCCCTGGGCTCGTGACCAACCGATAGGTTGGAGCCTAGACGGCTGGCCTGATCTGGTGAGTCCCGATTTCAGGTGGTAGAAGCTGATGGTAGGGTTCGAGTGCAGCGCAGATCCCACGACGTCATGGATCCAAGTTGCCACAAGGCACTGTGCAAGCTGGTAGTGACTCTACAACGATTTGGGCAGTGTTTACATGGAATGGACTTCGTCCTCTGGCCCAACTGAACCCATCACTGACGATTTACAACCATCCTTGAACTTTATGTTCCCAAATAACGATGGAATTTTTATGGGTAACATCAAGCCACAAATATTCGCGATTGGTTTGAAGAATATGTTGTGTCCTGCACACTCGTGTAATATAGGGTGCCTAGAAAACCTGCTTTCTCGGATCGCTAGACAACAATTCAAGCAAGACGTGTTAATTAATTTTTATTACAGTAAGATAAATGACAGTATTTAACTTTTGTGAAACACAGAAGTGTCGCAAGCAATGGGCTACAGACAATTTTTTTTTCCTTTATTGTGATTTTAACACCTTATACAAAGGCGGGCTGTCAGCAGCACAATACGCCGCTCTTCAGCCTTGAGTTTGACAACAAGTAGCACATAAAGGTGGCACAGAGTAAACAGTAAAAACGGTGGGCAAAAAATGTAGACACTAAAAATCGAAAAAAACCTGGAGCCGTTCACGCTGGACGAGAAACATCACTAACACTGGGCGACACGAACACAGAACATGGATGATGGCGTCGGCACGTGAACGGTGGTGGCGTGACGGCGAACAACACTACACACAAACGAAGGCACACACATGAAACACTGACGGCGATGATCTCCGGCGCGCGAATGTTCACTGAGCGTGTACGAGTCCGGGGACCTGCCAAGAGCCCGCATCTCGTGGTCGTGCGGTAGCGTTCTCGCTTCCCACGCCCGGGTTCCCGGGTTCGATTCCCGGCGGGGTCAGGGATTTTCTCTGCCTCGTGATGGCTGGGTGTTGTGTGCTGTCCTTAGGTTAGTTAGGTTTAAGTAGTTCTAAGTTCTAGGGGACTTATGACCACAGCAGTTGAGTCCCATAGTGCTCAGAGCCATTTGAACCAACCTGCCAAGAGAGGAGGTGGAGGAGGAGGAAAGGGAAGGGGAATGGGAGAGGGGAGAGCAGAGATGTCATGGGCAAAGGAGAGAGGGGGAGGGAGGAAGGGGGAGGGGAAGCCCGGGGGAGAGGGGAGGGGGGAAAGGAAAGGGGAAGGGTGGGAGGGAGGGTGCCTAAAGGATAGGACACAGGAGGTGGGGGGAGGATCAAAGTTGATAGGAGGGGTAGATGCAGGGAAGGAGGACATCATCAGGGAGGGGGAGCTGGCGGAAGCCACCTTGGGAGAGGGTAAGGAGGGTTGAGAGATGGAGACCGGGTGGGACGTGGGAATACAGGCGCGGCAGCGGGCGGGGGTGGGAGAGGATCGGGGAGACGAGCGGGTGAGGAGGATCGAGTTTACGGGAGGTGTACAGGATCTGTATCCTTTCAAGGAAAAGGAGGAGGTGGGGGAATGGGATGAGATCGTACAGGATCCGTGTGGGGGAGGGGAGACGGATGCGATAGGCGAGGCAGAGAGCATGGCGTTCAAGGATTTGGAGGGATTTGTAAAAAGTAGGGGGGGGCGGAGATCCAAGCCGGATGGGCATAACAAAGGATAGGGCGGATAAGGGATTTATAGGTGTGGAGGATGGTGGAGGGGTCCAGACCCCACGTACGGCCGGAGAGGAGCTTGAGGAGTCGGGAGCGTGCCTTGGCTTGGATTGTCCGGAGGTGGGGAGTCCAGGAGAGGCGACGGTCGAGGGTGACGCCAAGGTACTTAAGGGTGGGAGTGAGGGCGATAGGACGGCCATAGATGGTGATGTAGAAATCAAGGAGGCGGAAGGAAGGGATGGTTGTGCCCACAATGATCGCCTGGGTTTTGGAGGGATTGACCTTGAGCAACCACTGGTTGCACCAAGCGGTGAACCGGTCAAGATGGGATTGGAGAAGGTGTTGGGAGCGCTGTAGGGTGGGGGCAAGGGCAAGGAAGGCGGTGTCATCGGCAAACTGGAGAAGGTGGACGGGGGGTGACGGCGGCGGCATGTCCGCCGTGTACAAAAGGTACAGAAGGGGGGGAGAGGACGGAGCCTTGGGGCACACCGGCAGAGGGGAAAAAGGTGTAGGAATCTATGTTATGGACGGTGACATAGGAAGGACGGCGGGAGAGAAAGGAGCCGATCAGACGGACGGGCTACAGACAAATGACAACAACTTATAAATGTGTCAGCTTGTATAGACATGGCTTAAAACCAAACCTTCCGCACTTGATAATGGCCTAAGGCCGAAATTACAATAATGGAAATAAAAAGTTTAACAGTCACTGGTGTAAACATGATATCATTCAAGAGATAAGAAGTCTCTTCAGTATATACAATTCGTTGTTCAAGACAGACAATGCAATCCCAAAGTCGCTGCTGTATCGTTCATAGAACGGCTAGAGTTGAACCCTGCCGCGGCCAGGCGGCTCTGCGCTTATACTGTCTTCGCCTAGATGCCGCTCCTGTCTCGGTGTCGTCCTAGAGAGGGATCGGTCAGTGTACGAGGGGCGTTTGAGAAGTCCGTGCAAAAAGAAAAACTACTTACGCGTTTGCGGTAAACCTTGTTTATTTTTCCACTTAGTCTCCTTTTAGACTTATACACTTCGTCCAACGGTGTTCAGATTTGTTGATCCCTTCCGAATAATAGGAATTGTCCAAGTCTGCAAAATAGCTATTAGTTGCTGCAATCACCTCCTCGTTTGAAAAAAATCTTTGTCCCACCAGCCATTTCTCCAAATTGGTGAACAAATAGCAGTCCAAGGCAGCCAAGTCTGGAGAACAGGGGGGATGTGAAACGAGTTGGAATCCTATTTCCATTAATTTTGCGACCACAACTGCTGAGGTGTGTGCTGGTACATTGTCGTGATGGAAAAGGACTTTTTTGTAGTCCAATCGCTGGCGTTTTTCTTGCAGATCGGTTTTCAAACTGTCCAATAACGATGAATAATATGCACCTGTAGTAGTTTTACCCTTTTCCAGATAGTCGATGAGGATTATCCCTCGCGAATCCCAAAAGACAGTCGCTACTACCTTTCCTGCCAAAGGAATAGTCTTCGCCCTGTTTGGTGCAGATTCTCCATTGGTAACCCATTGTTTAGATTGTTGTTTGGCCTCAGGAGTATAGTAATGTATCCATGTTTCATCCGCTGTGACGAAACGACGCTTAAAGTCCTGCGGATTGTTCCTGAACAGCTGCAGACCATCCTTGCAACACTTCACACGATTCCCTTTTTGGTCAAGCGTGAGCAGTCGCGGAACCCATCTTGCGGATAGCTTTCTCATGTCCAAATGTTTATGCAAAATATTATGTACCCGTTCATTCGAAATGCCCACAGCACTAGCAATCTCACGCGCCTTAACTCTTCAGTCATCCATCACGATATCATGGACTTTATCAATGATTTCTGGAGTCGTAACCACCACAGGTCGTCCAGGAGGTTAAGCAACACTTGTGCCCATATGGCCGCTCCGAAAATTTTGAAACCACTCACAAACTGTTCTAATCGAAGGTGCAGAGTCACCGTAATATTTATCAAGCTTGTCTTTAGTCTCCTTAGGCGTTTTGCCTTTCATAAGGTAATGTTTAATCGCCACACGAAATTCTTTTTCGTCCATTTTTTGAAAGTCACTCGACTTGATTCACACCAATACCAAACACAAAAAAATAGACGAATACGACTGAAACTTGGTGTGTGTTCTTTCCAAAGATCCTACCAACTGAACATGACCTCGATACGTGCCGGCGGTGCCATCTCTCGGACTTCGCACGGACTTTTCAAACGCCCCCCCTACTATTGGCTGACATCGTCTCACAGCCCACTCTCCTCTTCCGTTCTCGACCGGCGTAGATCGCCCGATATGAATCTCATCGAACATTTATGGGACATTATCGACAGGTCAGTTCGTACACAAAATCTTGCACTGGCAACACTTTCGCAATTCTGGACGGTTATAAGGGCAGCATAGCTCAGTATTTGTTCGGGGACTTCCAGCGGCTTGTTGAGCCCATGTCACGTCGAGTGCTGAACTGTGCCGGGTAACAGGGGGTCCGACCAAATGTTTAGAAGTATCCCATGACTTTTGTCGCCTCTGCCAGAGAGAAAAAGTATAGTAACGGATTGAAATGATGCGTAAAGTTCTTTGGAAGTCACTAAGTGGTCTTATTATCAAACACCATGTGAGTGAACTCTGGGCATTCAGTGCTCGCTTTTACAAGGTCTGCAACTTTGCGTCTGCCGTTTTTTCTCGAAGTTTGAGACTTTATTGTGAAAAACTTACAAAAAAATTTACCATTCGAAGTATTGGCCATCATTGGCCACTGCTTTCTACTAGCTTTAGGGCAGCATACGAATCCCGCAGTGTATAAACTGGGCATATTTTGAGGGGAACCATGAATCGCTCCAGTTTTGCACTAGTTCATATGACCGCAAGTGCTAGTCGGCTAGGTCGTGTGTCGTAGATCGAGAAAGGTACCAGTCAGAAGGAGGAATATCTGGAGAATACAGCGGGTTAGGTAGAACTTACCGTTTCTGATATGTTGCTAGAGAAGGCCGAAATGCACGCGTGAAACTCACGCAGGCTGGCGTGAGGTCTGAAACAGGATACGTAATGAATGCTATAAAGAAAAGTACGTAGCTGCTGGAATACTTAACTTTAATCCATCATTGGTGTACATCGCTCTTGGCGATACAAGTTAGACTCTTTAGATACATGCAATATACTGTTAATGGCGCCTTGCTAGGTCGTAGCCATTGACTTAGCTGAAGGCTATGCTATCTATATTCTCGGCAAATGAGAGAGTCTTCGTCTGTGTAGTCGCTAGCAAAGTCGTCCGTACAACTGGGGCGAGTGCTAGTACGTCTCTCTAGACCTGCCGTGTGGTGGCGCTCGGTCTGCAATTACTGACAGTGGCGACACGCGGGTCCGACATGTACTAATGGACCTCGGCCGATTTAAAGCTACCACCTAGCAAGTGTGGTGTCTGGCGGTGACACCACATTTTCTACGTTTCCAAGTAAGTTTTGACGGGATTTTCGAGATGGGGACGTGCACTGTCATGCTGGAAAATAATTATTTCATGCCTATCGCTGTACTGTGGCCGTTTGTCTTTCAGTTGGCCGTTTGTCTTTCAGTGCTCGGCTCAAGCACATAAACTGCTTTCGATAACGGTCTCCTGTGATTGTTCCCGTCGGTTGCAGTAGCCTCGAAAGCTTTCTCTCTTCCACAATCACGCCGGTCCTCAACGTCAAAATTACCATTCTTGAAGCATGGAAACAATTTTCTGCGAAGGTGAAAAATGGCACGACATGTTTCTGTGCGACGAATTCGTCCTGTATTTGTGTTTCGCATTATAAAGTTACACTACTGGCCATTAAAACTGCTACACCACTAAGATGACGTGCTACAGACGCGAAATTTAACCGACTGGAAGAAGATGCCGTGATATACAAATGATTAGTTTTTCAGAGCATTCACACAAGGTTGGCGCCGGTGGCGACACCTACAACGTGCTGACATGAGGGAACTTTCGAACCGATTTCTGATACACAAACAGCAGTTGACCGGCGTTGCCTGGTGAAACGTTGTTGTGATGCCTCGTATAAGGAGGAGAAATGCGTACCATCACGTGTCCGACTTTGATAAAGGTCGGATTTTAGCCTATCGCGATTGCGGTTTATCGTATCGCGACATTGCTACTCGAGTTGGTCGAGATCCAATGACTGTTAGCAGAATACGGAATTGGTGGGTTCAGGAGGATAATACGCAACGCCGTGCTGGATCCCAACGGCCTCGTATCTGTAGCAGTCGAGATGACAGGCATCTTATCCGCATGGCTGTAATGGATCGTGCAGCCACGTCTCGATCCCTGAGTCAATAGATGGGGACCTTTGCAAGACAACAACCATCTGCACGAACAGTTCGACGACGTTTACACCAGCATGGACTGTCAGCTCGGAGACCATGGCTGCGGTTACGCTTTACACTGCATCACAGGAGCTGAAAGACGAACCTGGGTGCACGAATGGCAAAACGTCATATTTTTGGATGAATCCCGGTTCTGTTTACAGCATCATGATGGTCGCATCCGTGTTTGCCGACATCGCGGTGAACGCACATTGGAAGCGTGTATTCGTCATCGCCATACTGGCGTATCACCCGGCGTGATGGTACGGGGTGCATTGGTTACACGTCTCGGTCGCCTCTGGTTCGCATTGACGGCACTTTCAATAGTGGACGTTACATTTCAGATGTGTTACGACCCCTGCGAAACCCTACATTTCAGCAGGATAATGCACGACAGCATGTTGCAGCTCCTGTACGGGCCTTTGTGGATACAGAAAATGTTCGACTGCTGCCCTGGCCAGCACATTCTCCAGATCTCTCAACAATTGAAAACGTCTGCTCCATGGTGGCCCAGCAACTGGCTCGTCACAATACACCAGACACTACTCTCGATGAACTGCGGTATCGTGTTGAAGCTGCATGGGCAGCTGTACCAGTACACGCCATCCAAGCTCTGTTTGACTCAATGACCAGGCGTATTAAGGCCGTTATTACGGCCAAATGGTTGTTCTGGGTACTGATATCTCAGGATCTATGCACCCAAATTGCGTGAAAATGTAATCACATGTCAGTTCTAATATATTTGTCCAATGAACACCCGTTTATCATCTGCATTTCTTCTTAGTGTAGCAATTTTAATGGCCAGTAGTTTATATTTTTGCACATGCACTACGTAAGTGGCTGTTTAATTCCATGTCAACAACTATAACTCACACCATTTTATGTTTCATGGTAGCACACACGCTCAACATTTGAGAATGGTGCCCCACCTTCACATTAGTAACAAAAACGAAAAGTTTCAAAGATGTCACAGCAGTAAAGAAGTTAAGTTGCAGATGCTTGATGGAGTGGATGCGCACAGTAAATTGCATCTGTGGTGGGGGTATTAAATTCATTTAAAATTCGAATAGGAAATAAAATTCTGTGCAGTAAAGTAACACATGGACTCTGCTGAATGGATGAGATTATAAAAACAAATATGATATTTACACAGTGAAGGGTTTCTAAGTGTGAACTGTCTAATCAGACGTATTGTTTGTTACATTGTGAACAGAAAAGGTATTTTTATAAGGGGTGATCTGAAAGTTTTCATTCGATTACCGTACGTGAGCACCGGTGGCAATCATCGCACCAGGTTGAAGATGCCTGTTTGATAGAACACCGTGTCCTGATATATGATGAAGTCCGTACCTACCTGCTACGCATTC
Organism: Schistocerca nitens; assembly: GCF_023898315.1. Taxonomy (NCBI): domain Eukaryota; kingdom Metazoa; phylum Arthropoda; class Insecta; order Orthoptera; family Acrididae; genus Schistocerca; species Schistocerca nitens. Next base: position 84,403,314 of record NC_064623.1, on the reverse strand, counting down.
TCGTCCCACTGGAATTGTCGACCCTTCACGACTTTTCTTAAGGGACCGAAGGGTGATAATCAATGGGAAGAGTTGAGGATTATAGGGCGGATATTCGCGTGTGTCTCCCACTGGTGTCGGCGTTTCGACATTTGCGATATGGGGCATGCGTTATCATGAAGCAGCACCACCATTCCATAATAGTGGTTTTCGACAGACATGTTATCCCATACATGTTTTTCATTCTTCGATAGATGTCCACGGTGTTTGTCCTTCGGTAGCCAGGGAATGAATAACAGCACGTTGGTCCTGTTTGGACGCATTTGGTAATTGTTGTGTTGTTGTGGTCTTCAGTCCTGAGACTGGTTTGATGCAGCTCTCCATGCTACTCTATCCTGTGCAAGCTTCTTCATCTCCCAGTACTTACTGCAACCTACATCCTTCTGATTCGGCTTAGTGTATTCATCTCTTGGTCTCCCTCTACGATTTTTACCCTCCACGCTGCCCTCCAATGCTAAATTTGTGATTCCTTGATGCCTCAAAACATGTCCTACCAACCGGTAACTTCTTCTTGTCAAGTTGTGCCACAAACTTCTCTTCTCCCCAATCCTATTCAATACCTCCTCATTAGTTACGTGATCTACCCACCTTATCTTCAGCATTCTTCTGTAGCACCACATTTCGAAAGCGTCTATTCTCTTCTTGTCCAAACTAGTTATCGTCCATGTTTCACTTCCGTACATGGCTACACTCCATACGAATACTTTCAGAAACGACTTCCTGACACTTAAATCTATACTCGATGTTAACAAATTTCTCTTCTTCAGAAACGATTTCCTTGCCATTGCCAGTCTACATTTTATATCCTCTCTACTTCGACCACCATCAGTTATTTTACTCCCTAAATAGCAAAACTCCTTTACTACTTTAAGTGTCTCATTTCCTAATCTTATTCCCTCAGCATCACCCGATTTAATTTGACTACATTCCATTATCAAAATGGCTCTGAGCACTATGGGACTCAACTGCTGAGGTCATAAGTCCCCTAGAACTTAGAACTACTTAAACCTAACTAACCTAAGGACAATACACACATCCATGCCCGAGGCAGGATTCGAACCTGCGACCGTAGCGGTCGCGCGGTTCCAGAATGTAGCGCCAGAACCGCTCGGCCACCAGCGGCCGGCTCCATTATCCTCGTTTGGCTTTTGTTGATGTTCATCTTATACCCTCCTTTCAGGACACTGTCCATTCCGTTCAACTGTTCTTCCAAGTCCTTTGCTGTCTCTGACAGAATTACAATGTCATCGGCGAACCTCAAAGTTTTTACTTCTTCTCCATGAATTTTAATACCTACTCCGAATTTTTCTTTTGTTTCCTTTACTGCTTGCTCAATATACAGATTGAATAACATTGAGGAGGGGCTACAACCCTGTCTCACTCCTTTCCCAACCACTGCTTCCCTTTCATGCCCCTCGACTCTTATAACTGCCATCTGGTTTGTGTACAAATTGTAAATAGCCTTTCGCTCCCTCTATTTTGCCCCTGCCACCTTCAGAATTTGAAAGAGAGTATTCCAGTTAACATTGTCAAAAGCTTTCTCTAAGCCTACAAATGCTAGAAACGTAGGTTTGCCTTTCCTTATTCTTTCTTCTAAGATAAGTCTTAAGGTCAGTATTGCCTCACGTGTTCCAATATTTCTACGGAATCCAAACTGATCTTCCCCAAGGTTGGCTTCTACTAGTTTTTCCATTCGTCTGTAAAGAAGTCGCGTTAGTATTTTGCATTTGGTAATAACGTGGCCATAGTTCACATTTCCGCATTTAGCTTACGCTCGCCGGAAAGACACGAATACCACAGTAATCCCTTGCCTACGTGTCGGTACTTATTACTTATCTAACCGCACCGGAGTCTCACTACGTTGCATACAGACTGGAGCAACGCCCCCCCCCCTCCCCCCCGGGAAATTTTAGATCGCTCCTTACACGCTGAATAGTGCCAGCATTGGACATGGGCATTAAATGGCCAATTTTGTATAAAATACAAGAGCAAAATAAAACGCTCTTTTTCAATTTTATTGTTTCAGTGACGAACTGAGCCAAAGAAACTGGTACAGCTGCCTAATATCGTGTAAGGCCCCCGCGAGCACGCAGAAGTGCCGCAACTCGACGTGGCATGGATTCGACTAATGCCTCAAGTAGTGATGGAGGGAACTGACACCATGAATCCAGTGGGGCTGCCCATAAATCCGTCAGAGTACGAGGGGGGTTGAGATCTCTTCTTAACAGCACGTTGCAAGGCATATCAGATATGCTCAATAATGTTCATTTCTGGGCAGTTTGGTAGCCAGAGGAAGTCTTTATAAACTGAGAAGGGTGTTCCTGCAGCCACTGTGTAGCAGTTCTGTACGTGTGGGGTGTCGCATTGTCCTGCTGGAATTGTCCACGTCTCTTGGAATGCACAATCGACATAAATGGATGCAGGTGATCAGACTGGATGCTTACGTACGTGTCATCTGTCAGTGTCGTATCTAGACGCAGCAGGGACACCATGTCACTCCAAATGCAGACGCCCCACACCGTTCAGCGTCTCCACCAGCTTGAACAGTCCTCTGCTGACATGCAGCGTCCATGGATTCATGAGATTGTCTCCATACCCGAACACATCCATCCGCTCGAGACTCGCCCGACCATCAACAATCCAATCTCGGTGTTGAAGCGTCCAAGCAAGGCGTAAATCTTTGTGTCGTGCAGTCATCAAGGGTACACGAGTGGCCTTCGGCTCCGAAAGCCGATATCGATGATGTTTCGCTGAATGGTTCGCACGCTGACACTTGTTGATGGCCCAGCATTGAAATCTGCAGCAATTTGCAGAAGGGTTGCGTTTCTGTCGCGTTGAACGATTCTCTTCAGTCGTCGTTGGTCCCGTTCTTGAAGGATCTTTTTCCTGCGATGTCGGAGTTTTGATGTTTTACCGGATTCCTGATATTCACAGTACACTCGTGAAATGGTCGTAAGGCACTTCATCCCTATCTCGGAGATGTGTCCCATCGCTCGTGAGCCGGCTATAACACCGCATTCAAACTCACTTAAATCTTGATAACATGTCGTTGTAGCAGCAGTAACCGATCTAACAACTATGCCAGATACCCGTTTGACCCATGGCATCGCCATCTAGCGGGCCAGCCATAGCGCCATCTGGTTTACCCCTTCAAGCTAGACAAGTTTCGTTCTTCGTAGTTTTTTCGTTTGATGCTTATTTCGTGAGATATTTGGCCCGGTCACTATCAATGGACCACCATATATATATATATATATATATATATATATATATATATATATATATATATATATGTATATAATCATTGGTAATGCGCTCCAAGATGACAACGATAAGTTAACAAGCAAGTCATTGCTGGTTTCTCCCTCTCTCACACATCTTTAGGGACGTGTTATCTCTCGCCGCACCTGCTCCACCCGGACACCATCACGCTTTGTGCCGACCGCAGACGGGGCGATAAGGAAAGTCTTTTGACGAGCCAACCCCTTAGCGGCCGCTCGGAAAGCACACAACAGGCCCAATGCAGACAGCTGCCCTTTGCCTTTAGCCTACCAGCGGCGCCTCGAATAACGGATGGTGATGGCTTATCGCAGGTCGACAGCTCCCGGACACCGATGTCGACAGTATAATTGTGCGATAGCTGAGTGACGCGATTTGCGTGTTATCTGAGAGACACAGAAAACACACAGAGAGCCTGAGGCACGTTATTCAGCGCTCCCTGCGATGCCATGTCGTACTAATAGCCGTCAAGTTTTATGCGGTCATTCCGCAGCGGTTCTGAAAGTGACATACTTAGCGTATGGTTTCGTAAGCTAAATCGTTGTTGTATTTCTTCTGGAATCGTCCCCGTCGTGTGCTCAAGGAATAAATGCAAGCGCATTTGTGGAAAGGAAATGAATACTTGGGTAAACACTATGGGACTTTTCCTCTGCCAGTTTCGGTTGAAAAAAATGTGGAATTTGCTATGGGACATCGTAGTATATTCCCGCTTCCGCCCCAATAGTTTCATTAAATTCCGATAGATGGCACCGCTATACGAAACCTTCAAAATGGCGTCTGTAACAGAAGTGCGTTCTAGGCATAGAATTGCCACTGAGTTTTTTTTGGCGGAATTCTAGAGGGTCAAGGATATTCATAGGCGCTTGGAGAATGTCTACATATGCCTGGCATTAAACAAAAGCTCAGTGAGTCGTTGGGCGAGGTGTCTGTCATCATCGCCTCAAGGTCTACATCTACATCTACATTTATACTCCGCAAGCCACCCTACGGTGTGTGGCGGAGGGCACTTTACGTGCCACTGTCATTACCTCCCTTTCCTGTTCCAGTCGCGTATGGTTCGCGGGAAGAACGACTGTCTGAAAGCCTCCGTGCGCGCTCTAATCTCTCTAATTTTACATTCGTGATCTCCTCGGGAGGTATAAGTAGGGGGAAGCAATATATTCGATACCTCATCCAGAAACGCACCCTCTCGAAACCTGGCGAGCAAGCTACACCGCGATGCAGAGCGCCTCTCCTGCAGAGCCAGCACTTGAGTTTATTAAACATCTCCGTAACGCTATCACGGTTACCAAATAACCCTGTGACAAAACGCGCCGCTCTTCTTTGGATCTTCTCTATCTCCTCCGTCAACTCGATCTGGTACGGATCCCACACTGATGAGCAATACTCAAGTATAGGTCGAACGAGTGTTTTGTAAGCCACCTCCTTTGCTGATGGACTACATTTTCTAAGCACTCTCCCAATGAATCTCAACCTGGTACCCGCCTTACCAACAATTAACTTTATATGATCATTCCACTTCAAATCGTTCCGCACGCATACTCCCAGATATTTTACAGAAGTAACTGCTACCAAGTTCCGCTATCATATAATCATACAATAAAGGATCCTTCTTTCTATGTATTCGCAATACATTACATTTGTCTATGTTAAGGGACAGTTGCCACTCCCTGCACCAAGTGCCTATCCGCTGCAGATCTTCCTGCATTTCGCTACAATTTTCTAATGCTGCAACTTCGTGCAAACCTGTCCGATATCCCGCGTGTCGGCCGGCCGCACACAGCTGTTGATGATGATGATGATGATGATGATGGTTGGTTTGTGGGGCGCTCAGTTGCGTGGTCATCAGCGCCCGTAGCAAGTCCCAATTTTTCCACAGTCCAATTTTTGTACAGCAACCTTCTCACTGTCACGAATGATGATGATGATGATGATGATGATAACACAAACACCCAGTCCTCAGACAGGGAAAATCCCCAACCCGGCCGGGATTCGAACCCGGGAGCCTGTGATCCAGACGCAGCAACGCTAGTCATTGGACCACGAGCTACGGACCCACACAGCTGTGACTCCTACAGTGCTGGAACGTGCGGCCACTCTCATGCAAGGTAACTGACGGATTGTGGTGGGACAGAACGATTTCGTACCTTTCTGGCGATGTAATTTTTTTAGGGTTCGTGTCACTCTATTGAAAAAGCACGAGACAAATACAATATGGGACAAAGGAACATGTAAAAATTTGTAACTTTCTGCATCTAATGTAAGTTTGTGTATTTGTGCAGATAGTCGAGTACCTTGTACAGAATGTTCTGGAGGTGGCGGCGAAGATCGTCTGTCAGCCCAGAGACAACCGCAGAACGCTGGAGCTGGAGACCACCGTGGCGCCGTATATTCGTCAACGGAATGGTTGCGCTATGGTTCATGCCGGAGGAAAGGCAGATACTACCAAAGAGCTGTGAGAAATACTTAACGGAAACTAAGATTGTGTACATAAGGTCGGGAAGACCGGGTGTGTAGCTGCTATTTGTTCGCCAACTTCAGTTTATGCTGTTAGCTTGTAAGTAGGCTGTTTAGGTTTTTTTTGGTAACGCCACCTCTGTATGAAAATCACTGGCTGTGCTGTGTGCAGTCTGTGGCTGCTTTGCATTGTTGTAATACTCAACCATTGTAGTGTTAGGCAGCTGGCTGTGAACAGCGCGTAGCGTTGCGCAGTTGGAGCTGAGCCGCCAGCAGTGGTGGATGTGGCGAGAGAGATGGCGGAGTTTTGAAATTTATCATGAACTGCTATATATATATATATATATATATATATATATATATATATATATATATGATGACTATTAAGGTAAATACAACGTTTGTTCTCTATTAATATCTTTCATTTCCTAACTATCCCTGTCAGTAGTTAGTGCCTTCCATAGTTTGAATCTTTTATTTAGCTGGCAGTAGTGGCGCTGGCTGTATTGCAGTAGTGGGAGTAACCAAGATTTTTGTGAGGTAAGTGATTTGTGAAAAGTACAGGTTAATGTTAGTCAGGGCCATTCTCTTGTAGAGATTATTGAAAGTCAGATTGCGTTGCGCTAAAAAATATTGTGCGTCAGTTTAAGCACAGTCTTGTAAAATTGTTAAAAGGGGACGTTTCAAGCTATCGATATAAGAAGAGAAATTTGTTAACATCTAGTATAGATTTAAGTGTCAGGAAGTCGTTTCTGAAAGTATTTGTGTAGCCATGTATGGAAGTGAAACATGGACGATAACCAGTTTGGACAAGAAGAGAATAGAAGCTTTCGAAATGTGGTGCTACAGAAGAATGCTGAAGATAAGGTGGGTAGATCACGTAACTAATGAGGAGGTATTGAATAGGATTGGGGAGAAGAGAAGTTTGTGGCACAACTTGACTAGAAGAAGGGATCGGTTGGTAGGACATGTTTTGAGGCATCAAGGGATCACAAATTTAGCATTGGAGGGCAGCGTGGAGGGTAAAAATCGTAGAGGGAGACCAAGAGATGAATACACTAAGCAGATTCAGAAGGATGTTGGTTGCAGTAGGTACTGGGAGATGAAGAAGCTTGCACAGGATAGAGTAGCATGGAGAGCTGCATCAAACCAGTCTCAGGACTGAGGACCACAACAACAACAACATAAATTAATTGGACGGTTGTATAGATATATTGTGCAGGTGGGAAGTTTTCGTAATTTTAGATTTTGGATATAAAAGACGGGAAATAATTTAATTTTATTGCACTCCTCAATTTAATTTGAAGCATTATCGCAGTGACGAATTCTTTAATCAGCTGAGCGTTAGTGTAAGTTTGGTACTTGCAACGCATTTACAAGTTTTCTGAGGATTTTGAATCGTGAATCAGAGAAGTATAGTTAGAATTCGGCGATCGGACTGAAGCTGTTTGAGTCAGGATCCGGGTTATGGTGTATTTGTAGCACGCCTATACAGGGTGTTACAAAAAGGTACGGCCAAACTTTCAGGAAACATTCCTCACACACAAACAAAGAAAATATGTTATGTGGACATGTGTCCGGAAACGCTTACTTTCCATGTTAGAGCTCATTTTATTACTTGTCTCCAAATCACATTAATCATGGAATGGAAACACACAGCAACATAACGTACCAACGTGACTTCAAACACTTTATTACAGGAAATGTTCAAAATGTCCTCCGTTAGCGAGGATACATGCATCCACCCTCCGTCGCATGGAATCCCTGATGCGCTGATGCAGCCCTGGAGAGTGGCGTATTGTATCACAGCCATCCACAATACGAGGACGAAGTCTCTACATTTGGTACCGGGGTTGCGTAGACAAGAGCTTCCAAATGCCCCCATAAATAAAAGTCGAGAGGGTTGAGGTCAGGAGAGCGTGGAGGCCATGGAATTGGTCCGCCTCTACCAATCCATCGGTCACCGAATCTGTTGTTGAGAAGCGTACGAACACTTCGACTGAAATGTGCAGGAGCTCCGTCGTGCATGAACCACGTGTTGTGTCGTACTTGTAAAGCCACATGTTCTAGCAGCACAGGTAGAGTATCCCGTATGAAATCATGATAACGTGCTCCATTGAGCGTAGGTGGAAGAACATGGGGCCCAATCAGGACATCACCAACAATGCCTGCCCAAACTTTCACAGAAAATCTGTGTTGATGACGTGATTGCACAATTGCGTGCGGATTCTCGTCAGCCCATACATGTTGATTGTGAAAATACACAATTTGATCACGTTGGAATGAAGCCTCATCCGTAAAGAGAACATTTGCGCTGAAATGAGTATTGACAGACTGTTGGATGAACCATTCGCAGAAGTGTACCCGTGGAGGCCAATCAGCTGCCGATAGTGCCTGCACACGCTGTACATGGTACGGAAACAACTGGTTCTCCCGTAGCTCTCTCCATATAGTGACGTGGTCAACGTTACCTTGTACAGCAGCAACTTCTCTGACGCTGACATTAGGGTTATCGTCAACTGCACGAAGAATTGCCTCGTCCATTGCAGGTGTCCTCGTCGTTCTAGGTCTTCCCCAGTCGCGAGTCATAGGCTGGAATGTTGCTTCGAACGTCTTCCTGTCGGGACACCTTCGTTCTGGAAATCTCTCTCGATACAAACGTACCGCGCCACGGCTATTGCCCCGTGCTAATCTATACATCAATTGGGCATCTGCCAACTCCGCATTTGTAAACATTGCACTGACTGCAAAACCACGTTCGTGATGAACACTAACCTGTTGATGCTACGTACTGATGTGCTTGATGCTAGTACTGTAGAGCAATGAGTCGCATGTCAACACAAGCACCGAAGTCAACATTACCTTCCTTCAATTGGGCCAACTGGCGGTGAATCGAGGAAGTACAGTACATACTAAAATGAGATCTAACATGGAAATTAAGCGTTTCCGGACACATGTCCTCATAACATCTTTTCTTTATTTATGTTTCCTGAAAGTTTGGCCGTACCTTTTTGTAACACCCTGTATAGTGGATGCTGAGATTAATTGTAAAAGTGTACGAAGGCGTTCCCTGAGGCATAGAGTAACGGCCGTGAATGTATTCGATTGATTTGGTGTTTGAGGTGATATGTAGGATTTTGTTGATATTGAATTATTTTATTGTCGAGCGGGTTTCTCAATTTTTGAAGAGATCTGAAAATTGTTACCGTAACACCCAGACCATTGTTAGTTAAGTTCACCGCAATCAGAGTTCCGATAGTAATGTTTTGCTTTGCTCCAAACCTTAGCTGAACCATATTTAAGCGGAATTCCACTGCAACCATTATGCCTGTAACTACTAATGACGAGCGACATTTTCGTTGAGGTTTTGTTAGAGCGATCGCAGATCCCTAACACCTGAACTGGCCGAGAATTTTGCAGTTTGGGCTTTAAATTGAGTTAATAACTGGTGATAACACTTACGGTTTTTGTTTGATTTATTTTTATTACTTCATTTCGTTTAGAATGGGGATTTAGTTTTGTTTGTCACTCGATCACTCGTGGGCGTTAGTCTCTGTACGTGGTTAGTAAAGAGAAGAAAATGATTTTTCATTTTGTTGAAAAGTCAGAAGCTAGTCCCCGCGTTCTCATTTAGCGCGAAGCTATTAAATAATTGCTATTTGAGAGAAATCATTCCTTATGACAGAAAGAAGCGAGATCTGAAACTGGAATATTTTTAAGAAGTAGAAGAAAGCTGTCAAAGTCAGATATTCTTGAATGACAAATGTACGCAAGATCGGAAATTCAAAGTATTTACGAGTTAAAGAATTTTCATTTCAAGATCATGTAACTGATGAAATCATTATCAAACAATTATAGCTATAGTTTGTGTTTAAAAGGATGTAAGAGTGAGTTATTTATTTAAAAGTGCAGAAAATACGAATGGTTAGTTTAATTTTTTTCCTAAAGTTGAAAGTTTACGAGCTTAGTTTCGTAAAATAAAGATAGAGAAATTGTTTGTATTATTGTCGATCATTACGGGAGCAACAAAATAGATCGCTGACTGTATCTGTCAAAATTCGTACATTCGAAACATTTTGAACTTTTGGTGAGGGTATTACGCGTAAGTAATAAGATAGCATAATGTATCAACCTTCATTGTGATTTTACTAAAAACACAATAGGGAAGCGAGGGAATTTAAGGTCTGTGACATGTTAAAGAGCGGTCTGACGTGTGTTGGCTGCTCTAAAAGATCACGAGTAAGAAAATTAAACTATCTCTGTTACAAGAACAGTTCTAGAGCGCCACTTCATGTATAGATTAAATAATTGCAGATTAATTTCGATCATTTAATCTTTGGTATTACTGGATAGTGTACGGTACACAGTTGCATTTTTTCGTTAGTGTGTTGACGTCAATATACTAGCAAAAGTCATTGTTATTGATCTTAACATAGTAATAACAAATAACGGAAAGGTTTTTAAAAACTATAGCGACCACATTCTACGCTAATAGGTGCCGTTTGTGTGCGCAATTGCAATTCCCCAGAATCTGGACTTCTGTGTAACGAGAGTGTTATAACTGCGTTCCTTCATCTACATCTAAATCTACATAGATACTCTGCAAACCACCGTAAAGTGCGAGGCGGAGGGTACGCTGTTCGACTACCTGTCATTTCCCCTCCTGTTCCACTCGCAAATAGAGCGAGGCAAAAATGACTGTTTGTACGCCTCCGTATGAGCCCTGATTTCTCGTATCTTATCTTTGTGGTCCTTACGCGCGGCGTTGTATGTTAGCGGGAGCAGAATCTCTCGGGAGTCAGCTTCAAATGTCATTTGTCTAAATATTCTCAATGGTGTATTCCGAAAAGAAATCCGCCTTCCCTCCAGGGATTCCCATTGACTTTCCGAAGATTCTCCTTAACACTTTAAGTTTTGTTCGAACATACCGGTAACAAATCTAGCAGTCCTCCTCTGCGTTGCTTCCATGTCTTCCTTCAATTCGACCTGGTACGGAACCAAAACACTCGAGCAGTACTCACGAATAGGTCGCACCAGCGTCCTATATGCGGTCTCCTTTCAAGTGAACCACTCTTTCTTAAAATTTTCCCAATAAACCGAAGTCGACCATTTGCCTTCCCTACCACAATTTTAACATGTTCGTTCCACCTCATATCGGTTTACAGTGTTATGCCCAGATATTTAAACGACTTGACTATGTCAAGCTGGACTCTAGTAATACTGTATCAGAACATAACAGGTTGGTTCTTCCTTTTCATCCACATTAACTTACATTTTTCCACATTTAGAGCCAGCTGCCGTATATTGCACCAACTGGAAATTTTGCCTAACTCGTATCTTCCAACAGTCACTCAAATTCGACACCTTACCGTACACTACGGCGTCATCAGCAAATAATCGCAGTCTCCTGCCCACCCTTTCCGCCAAATGATTTATGTACATAGAGAACAACAACGATCCTATCACACTTCCCTGGGTCTTTCTTGACGATAACCTTGTCTGATGAACACTCACCATTGAGGAAAACGTACTGGGTGCTATTACTAAAGAAGTCTTCAAGCCACTCTCAGATCTGTAAACTTATTCCATATGCTTGCTGCTTCATTAATGGCCTGCAATGGGACACCATGTCAAAAGCTTTCTGGAAATCTAGAAATACGGAATCTGCCTGCTGCCCTTCATGCATAGTTCGCAGTATATCATGCGAGAAAAGGGCAAGTTGAATTTCGCACGAGCGATGCTGCCTAAAACCGTGCTAATTCGTGGAGAAAACCTTCTTAGCCTCAAGAAAGATTATTATAATCGAACTGAGAATGTGTTCAAGGATACTGCAGCAAACAGAAGTTAGCGATATTGGTCTCTAATTCTGCGGGTCCGTTCTTTTACCTTTTTTGAATACTGGAGTCACCTGCGCTTTTTTTTCCAATTGCCTGGGACTTTGTGCTGGGCGAAAGATTCACGACAAAGGCCAGCTAAGTAAGGGGCCAATAACGTAGTGTTTGTAAAATCGAACTGGGATTCCAACCTGACCTATTCATTTATTTGTTTTCAAATGTTTAAACTGCTTCTCTACGCCAGGTATGCTTATTTCTATGTGGTCCATACGGGAGTCTGTCCGATGGTCAAATGGCAGCGTGTTTGTACGGTTCTCTTGCATGGACGATTTCTTGAACGTGAAATTTAAAGCTTCGCATTATAAATCATAATTCTTAAGACTGTCTTTTTTAAAAAAAAAAAAAAAAAACTGTTCTCAGTTTCTTCTCTTATTAGGGCTGGGTTGTGTCTGCTAGCAACAGGGCTAGTTACGTGAAGTTATAGGCTGCAATTCCGGCACAGTGAAAGATCACAATCAAACACCTCGCCGAAAAACTGGACGTCTGAGTTGGCAGTGCAGACCCACTCACCCACCAGTTAGAGCACACGAAGGTGTGTGACCGCTGTGTTACTCACAGCCTTACAAAAGACCATAAATAGCAATAACGGGCAATCTATGCGGAACTGCTCCCCCGTTATGAGCCTGATCGTGACGATTTTTTGCCATACATCGTGACAGGCGATGAAGTATGGGTTCATCACTTCGAATCGGAGGCATAACGGCAGTCCATGGGGCGACACCTCAGTCAAGGCGACTTTCTTTTGGGACATTGAATGGGTTATTCTGTTTGATGCTCTAACGTCGGAGTCTGGCCGTATATTGACTTTATATAAAAAAATCTATTTGGGCTGCGCTGAAATCCCACCGAGTGCGTATTATTTGTGTCGATCAGGTCAAGCAATTACGTGCTGCCCGGCGTATTTAAACACAGCTACATGTAGGAATATATCAATTCCTATTCCGCTATTAATCATAGCTTCAGGACATACAGAACACCAATGACTCCACTAAAGTTTTTCAGTTTACGTGAGCCTAACATTTCGTAACACAGCGATAATTTGTTAATGCGGCAAACAGTACTTATGCACGTCGCGTTCCTTGGACAATCAATGTCGTCGCACAGATAATTATTTACAGAATACACAATATTGAATGCGTTGAAAGAAGTTATAAATGAGGTAATAACACTGAATGCTGGTTTATTGCATTAACATTGCCGTAAAGAAGTAGCTTTTTCTATCTCGGTGGATTTCATGACGTATACTTCGGTCCAAGATAGCATCCAAGTTCCAGAGTCCATTAACTGATTCTACGAAAGATAATTCTTTTCTCACAATTCGGTTTCAAAGTAAAGTCTATATATTGGTCCATCATTAATAGTTTCTAACTTCGGGTAATGCGGCCGCGGTGGTCTCGCGGTTCTAGGCGCGCAGTCCGGAACCGTGCGACTGCTGCGGTCGCAGGTTCGAATCCTGCCTCGGGCATGGATGTGTGTGATGTCCTTAGGTTAGTTAGGTTTAAGTAGTTCTAAGTTCTAGGGGACTTATGACCACAGCAGTTGAGTCCCATAGTGCTCAGAGCCAGCCTAACTTCGGGTAATGTCCAGTCTTTTATTGAAAATACTCAATTTAAGACAATTTCGAATCTTTCACTATCTGGATTCTACGCGACATCCTATTTCAAGTTACTGATTAACTTCTTGCAAGTTCAGTGCGTCGTAGTAGATCGCAAATCTTTAGCGTTCAAAAAACAATCTCGTCGCGCCCACGTATACGAGCACACGCTGAGGTACGACTTGCTTCGGCAAACTCTCGTAACACAATAACAGTGTGCGGCTCTTTCTTACGTATTGCGCACGATTCTCAAAGAGTACTCATAAACAGTATTCTTTGAGATCGTTCAACCTACTCCGTGATTTCTAATTAGGGTACTTTGCGATTTACTAACACTACTGGCCATTAAAATTGCTACACCATGAAGATAACGTGCTACAGACGCGAAATTTAACCGACTGCAAGAAGATGCTGTGATATGCAAATTATTAGCTTTTCAGAGCATTCACACAAGGTTGGCGCCGGTGGTGACACCTACAACGTCTGACATGAGGAAAGTTTCCAACCGATTTCTCATACACATACAGCAGTTGACCGGCGTTGCCTGGGGAAACGTTGTTGCGATGCCTCGTGTAAGGAGGAGAAATGCGTACCATCACGTTTCCGACTTTGATAAAGGTCGGATTGTAGCCTATCGCGATTACGGTTTATCGTATCGCGACATTGCTACTCGCGTTGGTCGAGATCCAATGTTAGTTCGACGAAGTTTGCAGCAGCATGGATTATCACCTCGGAGACCATGGCTGCGGTTACCCTTGACGGTGCATCACAGACAGGAGCGCCTGCGATGGTGTACTCAACGACGAACCTGGGTGCACGAATGGCAAAACGTATTTTTTCGGATGAATCCAGGTTCTGTTTACAGCATCATCATGGTCGCATCCGTGTTTGGCGACATCGCGGTGGAGCGTGTATTCCTCATCGCCATACTGGCGTATCACCCGGCGTGATGGTATCTGGTGCCATTGGTTACACGTCTCGGTCACCTCTTGTTCGCATTGACGGCACTTTAAATAGTGGGCGTTACATTTCAGATGTGTTACGACCCGTGCCTCTACCCTTCATTGGATCCCTGCGAAACCCTACATTTTAGCAGGATGATGCACGACCGCATGTTGCAGGTCCTGTACGGGCCTTTCTGGTTACAGAAAATGTTCGACTGCTGCTCTGGCCAGCACATTCTCCAGATCTCTCAACAATTGAAAACGTCTGGTCAATGTTGGTCGAGCAACTGGCTCGTCACAACATGCCAATCACTACTCTTGATGAACTGTGGTATCGTGTTGAAGCTGCATGGGCAGCTGTACTTGTACACGCCGTCCAAGCTCTGTTTGACTCAATGCCCAGGCGTATCAAGGCCGTTATTACGGCCAGAGGTGGTTGTTCTGGATACTGATTTCTCAGGATCTATGCACCCAAATTGCGTGAAAATGTAATCACATGTCAGTTCTAGTATAATATATTTGTCCAATGAATACCCGTTTAACATCTGCATTTCTTCTTGGTGTAGCAATTTTAATGGCCAGTAGCGTATGATTTTATTTTGAGACTAATGGGATTATATCTTTTTTCTTTCTTTCTTTTTCAAAACACTAAGCTACCTGGTACTGAATTTCTTTTCTGTCCACGTCCTACTATTTAAGCAACATTATTGCAAAAGGGACTTTACTTTTTTTTCTTTTTTTGCAATTATGAAATTTGGTACTTGATTTTTGGGACTTTTGGGCTTTGGGGTACTATTTTTATATTCTTTATTTTTCGTCCAAAAGAAGCGGCGTTACAATGTCCTTTCTCGTGGGGCAACCATCAACTTCGCATTGTATGGTATTACGCTTAGGAAATCGAAGAAACTGTTGTGAACTGACAAGACAGCCAGTCCACAGTGACGGGTAACCGAAAGGCACGCGCTTAAACTCACGCAGGCTAGAGAGGTCTGAAACAGGATACGTAATGAATGCTATAAAGAAAAGTACGTAGCTTCTGGAATACTTAACTTTAATCCATCCTTGTTGTACATCACTCTTGACAATACAAGTGAGACTCTGTAGATACATGCTAATTGCGTCTTGCTAGGTCGTAGCCATGGACTTAGCTGAAGGCTATTCTAACTATCTGCTCTGCAAATGAGCGAGGCTTCGACAGTGTGCATCGCTAGCTACGTCGTCCGTACAACTGGGGCGAGTGCTAGTAAGTCTCTCGAGACCTGCCGTGTGGTGGCGCTCGGTCTGCGATCACTGACAGTGGCGACACGCGGGTCCGACATGTACTAATGGACCGCGGCCGATTTAAAGCTACCACTTAGCAAGTGTGGTGTCTGGCGGTGACACCACAGAAACGATTTCAGCGCGTCCGTCGCCACGAAAATGCAAACCAACTTCTCCTTCTCACATTGGTCTGCGCACCCGGGAGGAGCTCACAAAACTTCCTTACACTGTTTTCCCTCTTGCACCCTACAGCGCGGATCTCGCACCTTCGGACTTCCATCTGTTTGGTCCGACGGAGGATGCACTGTAAGGGGAGCTGTGAGTGGATGATGGGGGGGCTACTGATGCATCATGACGTTGGCTCCGACGTCTATCAGTAGAAAATGGTTCAAATGGTTCAAATGGTTCTGAGCACTGTGGGACTTAACATCTGAGGTCATCAGTCCCCCAGACTTAGAACTACTTAAACCTAACCAACCTAAGGACATCACACACATACAAGCCCGAGGCAGGATTCCAACCTGCGACCGTAGCGGTCGCGCGGTTCCTGACTGAAGCGCCTAGAACCGCTCGGCCACAGCGGCCGGCCGTCAACTAGTAGAGTGGAACCGTGTGGTCATAGTAAGGCCGTCGCATTGAACGGACATTATGTTGAAAAACAGGATATTGTAGCCAAAAAAGGTGGGGAATAGCATGGTTCATTTGAATCCTGAATACAGCCAACCTTCTTACACCACGCTTGTTCGCCCTCTTCTTGAGTACTACTGCGCTGTGTGGGATCCGCAGCATATGGAACTGACGGAGACAATCGAAAAAATTCAAAGAAGAGCAGGTCGTTTTGTATTATCGCGAAATAGGGGTGAGAGTGCTATGGATATGATATGTGAATTGGGGTGGACACCATTAAAGCAAAGGCGCTTTTCGTTGTGGCAAGATATTCTCTTGAAATTTCAGTCACCAACTTTCTAGAGCGATGCGAAAATATTCTCTTGGAATCCATCTACAAAGATAGAAACGACCATCATGATAAAGTAAGAGCAATTAGGGCTAGCAGAGAAAGATTTAAATGCTTGTTTTTCCAGTGCTCTGTTGGAGAGTGGAACGGTAGAGAAATAGTTTGAAAGTGGTTCAACGAACCCTCTGCCAGGCACTCAGTTATGAGTTGCAGAGTAATGCTTTCAGAAAAACAAATTGTTACATTACTTACTGAGCGCCTTTCCTACATATGTACCAAACCACTGTGACTCAACGTCAAAGACTTAACTGTACTCCAGAAAATTTGTCTTTTGGGAATATTCTCTTAACTGTAGGATTTTCGTTCTTCGACTGTCTTACAAATGTGAAAACGGTTTACTACTCATTCACGTTGTTTTTCGTGTTAGAGCTTCCAGACGAGATGGGTCTGTATCATGTGTTTGCGTAATTTCATAATGGAATAAAAAGTAAACCGTTAAAATTCTTTCTCTTTTGTTTGTTACAAGTATACCTAGAGCCATCATGGTTATTTATATATTTTTCAGCCTTATAAACCAGCTGGAAGTGTTCGGTTTGGTGATACAACAGTCAAGTGGCATTAGTGTGTTATAGTTTCCAAATTACAGCGTACATCATTCGAGCCTGCAGTCCATAAATTTTAGTGAAGTTTGATCAGAATCATTGTTTTCACGTATTTCTGACTTTTTGCGATAAACCATAATAACTACATATGGTCCGGACTCACCAAGCTCAATATTTCCCAACTATGACATCTGGCTATAAAATTACAATGTTCCAACAAGGAAACTTCTTCTATGGCACTAAAGTTAAACCTGTGCCATAATATCAGTGAGAGATTTTCTTTTTTTTTTTGTCGTCAATGTGATGCGGCTCCTTCGTTAACATTTTATTTCATTCTTTGAAAGTTACCCAAACCGTTACGAAGGACGTAACATATACACTCCACTTTCAATAACTGGCCAAACCACCATTCACAAATACAACTACACATATACGTCAATCTGAGGAACTGTGATAGTGGACATATTCACATTAAATAATTCTGAGTCTGGTACATGGCTGGTTTTACGCAATGGCTTCGTTGTCTTCTGCTCCAGGATCTGGTTGTTTCGAGTTTTTCCTGTATGAAGAAATCTGTAGTTTTCCTGGATTGTTTTGTTTATTGTGTAACTTCAACTACGAAATAATAATAGCTCATTCCTTTACGTTTGTGTATTTTAGAATTCTCATACGACCGGTCCGCAAATAATATGCAACTTGCACATTCATATGATATTCATCTGCTCACAACAGTTACAAAATTCCAATTGTTCGTTAAGTCTGCACGAAAACATCTCTGACCATTTCAACTAGCATCTCCAGACACTCTCACTTGCAACTGCCCTCCCCACCAAATAAGAGAAGCCAACGATTACATTTCTAGGCAAAGACAGAAATTACTTACACCGCTGTCAAGACAATGTTTAAATTTACTGGTAATTATTCTGTACATAAATGTAGCAAAAATTTAGTAGAAAATTGATTTACATGTGTTCGTGTTAAATAATTTCAAAACTATTCCGAACACATAAAATGTAAACAGTAACGCATGAAATAGACATTTTTGTACACATTGTTTTGTATGAGGTTATTGTCTTACAAATGGAATTACCGATACCAACTGTCCGCCCCGATAGCTGAATGGAGGAATGGGTCTAATCGACATCAAGTCTAAAGCGATGGCACTGTATGTCGAACGAACATGGAGCATAATGTGTTATGATCCAGGGTGCATTACAGCAAAACTATATGATATTGTCAGGACAGAAAGTGTAGAGCTGCCGATAAATATGCAAAAAATAAGTTTTAAGCTGAAACACATTAGGGAGTATTATCTTGAACTAAGTTATCTCAGCAAAAAGCTTTTAAACTCCAAAAACGTTACAGCAAAGGCGATTTTAGCTGAAAGACGAAAACATGAAAGGAAAAATAACATAGAAACTAAATATGCTGGAATAGCATGGAGTGTGGTCTGGAAAAACATCAGTAGTGATGTTCTTTCGTCTGACGTGAGAACAGCGTGGTACAAGGTAGTCAATAACATCATCAGCACTAATGAGCGTCTCTTTGCCATCGGTTTAAGTGACACTAACCTCTGCAGCAAATGCAACCTCGTTGATAGTGTGCCTCGTCGTTACACATGTGGAGA
This sequence comes from Schistocerca nitens, assembly GCF_023898315.1. Lineage (NCBI taxonomy): Eukaryota > Metazoa > Arthropoda > Insecta > Orthoptera > Acrididae > Schistocerca > Schistocerca nitens. Next base: position 84,384,663 of record NC_064623.1, on the reverse strand, counting down.
TCGGATTATCAAGTGGAGGTGGAACAGGGAGAAAATTGCTCAAATAACAAGAACTTCAGCAAACAATGTACCGACTAACATTTTCTTCAGACCAGAGGGAAGTTACTACCCTCAGGCAAAAAAAAGAAACGCAGTGATTTGGTTAATGGGAAAATATACAAGTTATGTTTTTAACAATATTGGGAGCGATGAACGTATTGAATACAAGATGTATATGGAAAATGAATTCGAGAAAATACTTAAATATCAGAATCACAATAAGAAATATGGTAACATGCTCCAAATTGTCTTCAACCGAATGGGTATAGGTTAGGAACTGGATTCCTAGTAGAGAGGGAATGGGTTGGGTCACGTTCCCGACCCTAAACTGACTTGCAAGTCACACATGAGAAATAAATCAGTAGTACAGCAGATACAAGAATATGGCGACAAACATCTGGTGTCTGATATAAAGGAAGAATTGAACTCCCTATGGATGCGTTTAGAAGGCTGGAACTGACAAAAATAACAAGGCAGTGAAGTATTTTGCGATGTCGCTGTTCGGGACTTCTCTTCTGTCCACGTAATTTACCCTGGAAGGAACACACATCAAGGATTTACTGTATGATTAATTTGGGTCTGGGAAATGATGATGAGGAACCGGCTGCAGAAGAAGAAAATGTGCATGCTGAACTGCCACCAGTTGAAGGTGACAGTGAAGGTGCTAAATTGTGCTACTGCTACAGACTCATTCTTTGAATGCTGTAATTTATGACTGCAATTATCTGTCACCTTATTTATCTCACTTCATTGTAGCCATTTTTGTTACTGTTTTTGTGGAAAAAATGGTCAGCGTTACGACTGCCGTCCTAAGGGGCCCGGATTCGATTCCCAGTTGGGTCGGGGATTTTCTCCGCCCAGGAACTGGGTGTTGTGTTGTCTTCATCATAATTTCATTCCCATCCGGCGCGCAGGTCGCCCAATGTGGCGTCGACTATTCAGTCACTCGTTGACCACGATGGCACCGAAACAGAGGACGACCGAAGAAAGGCAGAAATACTGAATTCAGTGTTCCGAAACTGTTTCACTGCGGAAAATCGTAACACGGTCCCTGACTTCAGCCGTCGCACGGACGCCAAAATGGAAAATATTGAAATAAACGATATCGGAATTGAAAAACAACTGCTATCACTTAGTAGCGGAAAAGCATCCGGACCAGACGAGATACCCGTAAGATTCTACAGTGATTATGCTAAAGAACTTGCCCCCTTTCTATCAGCAATTTATCGTAGATCTCTGGAAGAACGTAAAGTACCTAGCGACTGGAAGAAAGCGCAGGTCGTTCCCATTTTCAAGAAGGGTCATAAATCAGATGCGAATAATTATAGGCCTATTTCGCTTACGTCAATCTGTTGTAGAATAATGGAACATGTTTTATGTTCTCGTATTATGACGTTCTTAGATAATACAAATCTCCTTCATCATAACCAACATGGATTCCGCAAACAGAGATCATGTGAAACTCAGCTCGCCCTATTTGTCCAAGAAATTGACAGTGCCGTAGACACTGGCGAGCAGATTGATGCCGTATTCCTGGACTTCAGGAATACGGTTCCGCACTTACGTTTAGTGAAAAAAATACGAGCTTACGGAATATCGGACCAGGTTTGTGATTGGATTCAGGATTTCCTAGAAGAAAGAACACAACATGTCATTCTTAACGGTTCAAAATCTGCAGATGTAGAGGTAATTTCGGGAGTACCGCAAGGAAGCGTGATAGGACCTTTATTGTTTACAATATACATAAATGACTTAGTTGACAACATCGGTAGCTCCGTGAGGCTATTTGCAGATGACACGGTTGTCTACAAGAAAGTAGCAACATCAGAAGACTCGTACGTACTCCAGGAAGACCTGCAGAGGATTAATGAATGGTGCGACAGCTGGCAGCTTTCCCTAAACGTAGATAAATGTAATATAATGCGCATACATAGGGGCAGAAATCCATTCCAGTACGATTATGCCATAGGTGGTAAATCATTGGAAGCGGTAACGACCGTAAAATACTTAGGAGTTACTATCCGGAGCGATCTGAAGTGGAATGATCACATAAAACAAATAGTGGGAAAAGCAGGCGCCAGGTTGAGATTCATAGGAAGAATTCTAAGAAAATGTGACTCATCGACGAAAGAAGTAGCTTACAAAACGCTTGTTCGTCCGATTCTTGAGTATTGCTCATCAGTATGGGACCCTTACCAGGTTGGATTAATAGAAGAGATAGACATGATCCAGCGAAAAGCAGCGCGATTCGTCATGGGGACATTTAGTCAGCGCGAGAGCGTTACGGAGATGCTGAACAAGCTCCAGTGGCGGACACTTCAAGAAAGGCGTTACGCAATACGGAGAGGTTTATTATCGAAATTACGAGAGAGCACATTCCGGGAAGAGATGGGCAACATATTACTACCGCCCACATATATCTCGCGTAATGATCACAACGAAAAGATCCGAGAAATTAGAGCAAATACGGAGACTTACAAGCAGTCGTTCTTCCCACGCACAATTCGTGAATGGAACAGGGAAGGGGGGATCAGATAGTGGTACAATAAGTACCCTCCGCCACACACCGTAAGGTGGCTCGCGGAGTATAGATGTAGATGTAGATGTAGAAGACCTGCACCAAGGCGGCCGGACCTGCCCGGTAAGGGGCCTCACGGCCAATGACGCCAAACACTCATTTCATTTCATTTCACCGATACCAACTGATCTCAGGGAGTTCTTAAGGTACATTAGCGTTGATTACATCACAAACTGTGCTGTTCTTTGTGTACACTGTGTATTTCTTTACTTGCATAATAAAGCTTGTTTTATCTAAGACTCCTTGCCATATGATATTCCGAACACTTTATGAAAATCTTTACGAATGCTGGCATTGTACTTTTTAAATGTTCCAATAGGTCACGAGCGTAAGATCGTAATTTTTTATTATGACAGATAACTTAGTTGCTGACTGGAATGTAAGGCATTACTTTTTTTGTATGAGTGTTATAAAGTAGTTGACTCACATTTGACACTTGCAAACGCATTAGTCCAAAAACCGTTTCTGTTGCTTTCTTGTAAATGAAGTATGTCTTCACAGTATAAAATATTGGTTACTGGTCGAAAGGCGTGTAATTTCCAGTGAGTAGATAGTTACTTTAAATTACAACTCCAAATTCTAATAGTTAACATTCGTATGTAAAGTAAAAAGTGTAAATTACTCTATGAAACAGTCTTATTATCGTTTGTACATGGGTAGTCGTTCTGCAAAATTTGGATTTACATAATGAGCAGATGATAAACAAATTCCAGAGACTGATACTTTAGCTGGCTAGTGTCTTAAGTAGCAGCTTCGTAAACTTACGATGATCCACCAACTTCGTTTTCTTTTCGATTAACTGGATGGCTGAGGTCCTACTGTAATTGATTTATGAGCCAGAGTTTCCCTAATTGACCCACATGTTTCAAATTCTAACTTACATTAAACCATATGCTACATACAATTTACATAAAAACAAACTTTTTCTATAACGTTTCTTTCTCGGCTTGTGTTTGGAAACATGACTACACGAATTGAATTGTGTATTCAACAACAGGGGAGACAATTTCAACATTTAACGTGAAAATTTGTAAGTAAAAATGAATATTCAATAAGTTAATGACTTGTATTTCACTGAGTTTCATTTCGGTATATTCACAGCGGCATACGGCACGCGCGGCCAACAGTCATACGGCACTGCGGAGAGACTTTTTGAACACCCCGTATATTCATACGGGCTAGATATATAAATAATTTTCGAAGTAAAAATTCAATTTCATTTAATGTGGTGGAAAAAATGGTGCAAAGAAAATTATTATTGCTATTGTATAATTTGCCCGCATCTCGTGGTCGTGCGGTAGCGTTCTCGCTTCCCACGCCCGGGTTCCCGGTTTTGATTCCCGGCGGGGTCAGGGATTTTCTCTGCCTCGTGATGGCTGGGTGTTGTGTGCTGTCCTTAGGTTAGTTAGGTTTAAGTAGTTCTAAGTTCTAGGGGACTGATGACCATAGATGTTAAGTCCCATAGTGCTCAGAGCCATTTGAACCATTTTTATTGTATAATTTTACTTTTCTTTATCTGTTTTCTTGCAGCCATTTATTTTGGCCCACCGTCTTTAAGCCATGGTGGTCCGAGAAATCCTATTACCTGCAAACTTTTGTACTTATACTAGCGATCTTCGCTCCAAGATATTATTCCATATAATCGTGGATACCAGCTACCGGTATGTAATCTAGCTAGATGTAATTTTTTGTGCGGGTTTCGTATGGGGTATTTAAATGTTTTCCTACCGACGGCACTACATACGCACCAGAGGAACCGACCACTGCGAAGTAGTGTTCACTCTGAGCAACAATACTTTTGAGTATTTTGACGCTGAAGATACAAACTTTACGAATTGCCGAGAATAAGTGAATTTATGCTGACACAAAATTGCAGTGTCATAACGTAAAAAGCTAATACCCATGGAGAAACCAACGTTTCGCTGACGGTTACAGTGGCCTTCTTTTGGGTTTAATGGCAACGGTAGCCGTGACCGAAATCTTGGTTTCTCCAGTAGTAGTAATTTTTCGCATTATGACGCGGTACCATGTTCAGAAAACTTTTGTATCAACTGATTTTCCTTGCAGAGGCATACGTAAGTAAATTAAATTTATTGCTATTTGGCAACATTGATCCGCTACGATGACAAAATCAGAACCGATGGCTGTCTGTCGGTTTCTGTCTCGCAGGTAGCGCGTGAAAATTCTCCCGAGGGTCTCTCAGTTTCCGAAGACACTAGTAATAAACACCTGTTAGAATTTTTGTCAGAGTGGGTTTTCTGCACTTAAAACAAGGGCATTTCGTATACTACTACGACTTCCAACATCGTACCTTTGCGAAACCGCATTTTCTACGTTGGCTGCTTTGAACACAAAATAGACACCTCAGCCAGAAGAACACAGCTAAAAGACCTCAGAGTGTCTATTTCTACAAGTAAACCCTCCGAAAACTTTGCTGTGCAAGCCAGAACTAAGGCAGTCACTAATAGTTTAAAAAACTTGTTTTTTAAAAAATGGTTCAAATGGCTCTGAGCACTATGGGACTCTACTGCTGTGGTCATTAGTCCCCTAGAACTTAGAACTACTTAAACCTAACTAACCTAAGGACATCACACACATCCATGCCCGAGGCAGGATTCGAACCTGCGACCGTAGCAGTCGCACGGTTCCGGACTGCGCGCCTAGAACCGCGAGACCACCGCGGCCGGCCTTGTTTTTTATTTAGTAGTGAAAAGTTAATTATTAAATTCATTTTGCAATGCTGATACAGCCCTGGTTGTAAGTACATTATGCCATTGTAAGTGTTAATTCTAATTTTTTATTTTTTCAGAATGTACTTTTTTAGCTTTTCTTTTAAAGAAATTGACAAGTTTTTGAATTCATAGTTTTTTTTAACTCCGGCCCCACAGTTTAGCGTTATCATTAGACTCCGGATTTTTATGTTTTAAAAATTGTGTTTTAGGCAACTAAAATAGGCTCTTCCAGTACCTCATTTACACTATGTAAAACTTAAACTAGGCCGTAAAAATAATTCAAATCAAATGTGTGTGAAATCTTATGGGACTTAACTGCTAAGGCCATCAGTCCCTAAGCTTACACACTACTTAACCTAAATTATCCTAAGGACAAACACACACCCATGCCATAGGGAGGACTCGAACCTCCGCCGGTAGAAACAGTTATGCGGAAAAATTAAACATAATGTGTCACACACAGTGTTGACTTATGAGCATATTATTAGTCATTAAAAACAAGGAAAATGAAAATATGCACAGTTTCACAACGCAAAAAACATTATTTTATTTTAATGTTCAGACTGGTCTCAAATATTTTTAGATTCTCCAAGATAAAAATACGGTATAATACATATAAAGCTATATCTTGAAATACTTTAATATGTAATGTATGCCAGATGGACCAGTGGATTCAAACATTCAGTCCGTAGTTGGCTTCACAGTAAAGAACTAAAAGCTTCCCTAGGTTTTACAAATAAAAACTATGGAGCTTGTCAGTCAGTATTAATTTATATGTCGAAAAAGAATTTTCTATCTCTGTGGTAGCCAACCTTGTCCTTACCAACCACTAGTTGGCGTTTCAAGTTTGATGGTTAGCAGTAGGGGTTCTAAAACCATTTTCATTATTTTTTAAACGAAAATGTCACAAGGTATTTGGTAAGTAACTATCACTGTATGCTTTGTACAATTTTGGTAAACACTTTTGGAAAACAGTGATCAATTAATTATTATATTTTGACTAAAGTTCAGTCTTGATCACACCATTTATGTTTTAATGATATAGGTAACCGGTTTCGGTTCTTTTTACAAAACCATCATCAGACCTGTGAATAAATTTTAGGAGATACTAGAAACCAATCTTTAAATAAAATGAATGTATCTAATGATGTCAAAATTTAACAAGATAAAATAAAATTAATTATACCCATGGCTCCCTTAGGATGGTAGGCGGAGCTCTCCTCACTGCTACGCAGTCAGCTGATGGTTATGAGTGCTGAGCACGAGCTTAAATATGCAGAGGCTCCGCCTACTTCCTGTCACACTACTTCACAACTGCCAATCAGCGTTCATAATATGACGCTATCGTCAAAGTATAAAAGTAGGAAATACACTAATAACAAAAAAATGCTTTTTTATACTTGTCAGGATGACATGATGTGGCATTAGATCTCACTATAACTAATAACAATGGGAAACATTTCTTCACCGTATACAGGAAACCTACAACCACTGATGTTATTATTAATGCCACATCATGTCATCCTGACAAGTATAAAAAAGCATTTTTTAAGTCTATGATACACTGAATACTAAAAGTACCGCTAGAAGCTAATGAGATCAAAAAGGAAATGACCATCTTAAAACAAATTGCAAAAACCAACTCTTTCGACACACGACAGGTAGATATCATTTTTAATAAAGTGCAACAATCATAAAGTACTCCACTAATAGGTAATCCAAAATATATGAAGATGACATATATGGGAAACATATCAGATAGAATTACTAAATTATTAAAAAATTCTGGAATAACAAACAATAGCATTTACAACTGAAAATACTTTACAACAAAAATTAAGACATACCGCAAGTAAAGATAATGGAAAATCTACCAGATCAGGATTGTAAAAGATCCAATGTAGAGACTGTGAGAAAATATACATCGGCCAAACAGGTAGAAATTTTGCAGTAAGGTACAAAGAACATACGTCGGGTACCTCACGAACAAAGTCTGTATTCGGCCATCATATAGCATTCAATAATCATGTTGAGGGGACGGTAGAGCAGAATTTACAAGTTCTTCGTTATGCAAATAAAGGCTTACTTATGAATATCCTAGAAGAAATCGAGATATATGCTCATTTGAAAACCAAATCATCAATGCTGCTCAATGAACAATTAGATTTTCGCGAAAAATATTATTACGACCTTTTTGACGAAATTTTATAATAAAAGCATCTACTATTTTGTTTTTTAAAATATAAGACTAGTTATACCCATGGCAAAAGCTATGCATGTAAAATATGCTGTACAACATATAATTATTAAATTGACATTGATTATTATAAAAACTATTAGATCGATGAGTTTTAAAAATTTAATCAGCGGCCTCATCAGTTATTCAGACATACATAATGCGGAACGTACTCTTAGCTGCTACCCTACTGCTATAAAGAATATTGCTATGAAAACTACAATTAAAGTAAGACGATTCTGCAGCATCCAACAAAGATGCAATTGTGATGTAGGCGACTCGGTATAATCGATATATACCACAACTCCAAGGACTTTCACATCTTTGATGTAACTGACACTATAATAGTATTAAGGTTGCCCATAGAGGGCACAACTATTACACATCGTAGTTTACTGTTTTTATCCAAAATATAAATAAGCTGTACACATACTATCTGTTAATCAGATATTTAAATGAATCAATTTTATGTTATTAGTGTATTTCCTACTTTTATACTTTGACGATAGCGTCATATTATGAACGCTGATTGGCAGTTGTGAAGTAGTGTGACAGGAAGTAGGCGGAGCCTCTGCATATTTAAGCTCGTGCTCAGCACTCATAACCATCAGTTGACTGCGTAGCAGCGAGGAGAGCTCCGCCTACCATCCTAAGGGAGCTACGGGTATAATTAATTTTATTTTATCTTGTTAAATTTTGACATCATTAGACACTTTCGTTTTATTTAAAGATTGGTTTCTAGTATTTCCTAAAATTTATCCACAGGTCTGATGATGGTTTTGTAAAAAGAACCGAAACCGGTTACCTATATCATTAAAACATAAATGGTGTGATCAAGACTGAACTTTAGTCAAAATACTGTATGCTTTAATTTGCTGTAATCGTGCTTTATGATTTTTATAAAGTAGAGTACGTCGCTACGGTAAGAATCACCATTATTGTGGAATCGGTGGGCGGTTAGAAAATTTTACTGCTAACGGAGGTACAAAAGTGAGTGGTAGGTAAAAAATGATGATTGCTTCTATTCTACATGAATGGATGTGGCAGGGGGAAATGTTGGACAATAATGCTGCATTCAGGAGAGCTGGATTTTGCGTTAAGTATGTATGCTGTTGCGCACATGTCCTGTATTTGGCACTTCCTCCAGTGGAACTAATCGCGCACTGGGATTAGAACAGATTTAGAACGATGGACATGTTACACTTTATACCTCCATCGGTACACTACGTATTAGTTTAGTCTCGCGGGTGGATGACAAAAATTCGACAATGCCCTCTCCTTCCTACAACGGGATCCCGCTTGTAGCCAATGCCTAAGCTGCTTTTGTGCTCCTCTTGTGTAGGTGTTTGTTTCATCTGAGCGCAGTTCAAGTGCTACGACTAACTTTGTGGAAACACGCAGTTGGCCAGGATTCTATGAGCTTAACATCTTTTTTTTCCAAATAGGGGCTCATTTCTCCCACCTTCGATTCTTGTAAGCATTTCTTATCTTTTGAAAACACAACAATTCTATGTTACCTTAAAAAAATAGGTACCTTTCAGGATTTTAAAGCTAAAAGAGACAAAAATAGGCGGCCACGTCGAAACAGGCTGTTTTAGCTGCTACAAAATTAACGGCTTTGTGTTGAAATAGTCACGTAACGCGTAAGGACAGGTTTATTTTCGACAAGGAACACACGTAAACCCAAGTCCAGTGTCTGGTTATTACGGCCCCTAGGAGAGGAGAGGGAAATGTTGCAGATGATGCAATTATCTATAATGAAGTGCTGTTTGTGAGGAGCTGCATAAATATTCAGTCAGACCTTGATAATATTTCGACGTGGTGCAGAGATTGGCAGCTTGCTCCAAATGTTCAGAAAAGTAAAATTTTGCGCTTCACAAAACTAAAAAGCGCAGTATCCTATGACTATAATGTCAATGAGTCACTCCTGGAATCGGCCAACTCATACAAATGCGTGGGTGTCACACTTTGTAGATATATGAAATGGAATGTCGTATATGCTCACTTGAGGGTAAAGCAGGTAATAGTCTCGGGTTTATTGGCAGAATACTGGGGAAGTGCAATCATTCTACAAAGGAGATTATTTACGCGACCGGTTCTAGAATATTGCTTAAGTGGCAGAGACTCTAGAAGACAGACGTAAACTATCCCGAGAAAGTCTGTTAACGTTTGAAGAACCGGCTCTAAATGGTTACTGTAGGTACATACTACAACCCCCAATGTATCGCTCACATAGGGATAATGAGGATAAGATTAGAATAATGACTTCACGCATAGACGCATTCAAACAATCATTCTTCCGCGCTCCACACGTGAATCGAGCAGGAATAAACCCTAATAACTGGTACAATGAGACACACCCTCTGCCATGTACCTCACGGTTGTTTGCAGAGTGTCGATGTAGAAAGCTTATGTGGAAGTCGGAACCGTTTTTTCCCCACGTATGTAAGTTTACAATGTTTTTGTTTCTATAGATTGTAAATACACTTTTGGTAACATACGTAATAACGTATGGAAGAAAACTGGCCTACGTGCTAACAACGACACTTCGAAGATAGAAGATAGTCGAAGGAGGGTGAGAGGTACGTTGTTATAGCCGCCCGAGAGTACCGACCGATTCTTCCGGCCTTCTGTCAGAAGACTGCATTGATGCAGCTCGCCACGCTATTCTATCCCTGCATAACTACCACAACCTACATCCTTTTAAACCTGTTTAATCTATTTACCTCTTGGTCTCCCTCTACAGTGTTGACACACTTCGCTTCGTTACCAAACTGACAATTCTTTCAGTCCACAAGATGCGTTCTATCAGCCGATCCCTTGTTTGAGTTACGTTGTGCCGCAAATATCTTTTTTCCGGAATTCGATTCAAAGAACAAAATCCACAGTCCGTTACGGCCACAGTACACCGTTCCTAACATGCCTCGCAGTAAGTGCAAACACAGTGTTGCACTGCAAATGGCGGCTTCAGTGTTGTAGCGCTACACTAGCGCCAAGTCTATGAGCAGGACATGTGACTGCAGCGCTGTCGTGGGAGAAATTGGAAACGAAGCTGAGAGCGAGAGGGAAGCATTTACAGACGAGGACATTTATATCCTGTCCACCATATTTGTTTCTGTCTGAAATTTCCTCCGAATTTACCTCCCACTCTATAAAAGTTTACACATTACCAAAACCATGTACTCATAAACTGTTATTCAACTTAAAAATCCTAATTTGAACTGAACAACAACTGATCTGAATACAACTTGTCTTCATAATAAAAGCGTAGCTTAAATAAAACCATTATCTGTCCTAAACGCAAGGAGACTGTCGAAAAATAATGTTCTTGTAAGTTTCCTATTTGATTACAATAAAATTTTATAATAACTTTCCGGGGAATAGCTGATTTACCCTCGTACGTCTGTACAGGGGAAAAAATAAGATACACCCCCTCAGAATGTTTGATCTGGCAGTGGGAAACAAAAACAATAAGAGACAGTCTACGTGAGAGAGGATACAGGGCAGTTGGATATACTGTAAATCGATGGGAGAAAAATGAGATTGTGGAATAGAGAAATATGTGGACAGTGGCAGTGAGAGGGAGATACTGACAAGCTAAACTCCCCACCTCAGATTTAGTGGTAAGATGGGCAGTTGATAGCCCATTAAAATCTGAACACAGATCTAGCATGAAAACAGGAAGAAGTTTTACTGAACTGTGAAAAAGGAAGGAAAATAGAAATAATGAAGGGTCCAGGCTCAAGACGTGCAACATGGAGCCCACTTCACTGGCTACGGCGTCGTGGTGCTGTGGTCACCGTGTTGGGCTGGGAAGGGGGAGATCAGAGTGCAGATGTTCCTCCTGCTCCACCTTATTCTCTCAAAACTATGACCTGTCCGTCCGCCGTGTTCAAGTTTGTGTCTGTGTCGTGGTGTTGAATTACTTTGTTGTAACACAGTTCACACTCGAGTGTTCATTGGTTGTTTTCATTTCCGTGAGAGGTCTATGCAGCATCTCGCCTGCTGTCACTATTCATCACTTACTTGTCACGCTAAAATATTCTTACCACATCACTAATATTCTATAACCAGTGCATAGTATGACAATTGCGAAGACTATATAAGGAGAACAGACGCGTTAATAACCAGACGGACGGTTCATAATTTTGTGGAAAAAGAAAAAAAATGAGCCACTAGAATGATTTGAACACAGATCTCCCGCTTTGCCATCCAACATCGTGTCCACACTAGAGACGGGGAAAGTCGTTCACCCTTGGAAACTAGTTCATTGGTGATCACTCTTATTTGAGAACCGTTCGTTTTTACTCGTTCACCGTTCATTTGTGCTTGGTATATGGTTCTTATGAAAAACTGAAAATTAGTAGCATAGGTGACTGAAGATGGAAGGCTTGGTACAAAGAGGGAGCCCTTGCCTCCCCCTGGACTACAGAGTTTTTATTCATAACAGAATTCTCACACACTTTTAATTTTCGTGATTCTGTAAAACCTCTCATTTAGCCAACTGTAGCGTTATGTGGGTGATCGCAGTGAAATAATACAAGGTGGCGTACGGGAAACCGGTCCCGAGTACAGACTGCTCGCCAATTACGCAAGATTTGTTGACCGCTAAGAGAAGAATTGATAAGTATGTAATAATTATGCAGGGAAGAAATAACAAATAAGCTATTGCAAACAACAACTTCGAAACAACAGATGACGATTGGTGGGCGACAATGAGCAGTCTAGAACTCGGGGCCGATTTTTCATGCTCCTCCATGTACCACTGAAATGATATTGTAGACGTTACCATATTCTCTTTACAAAATGTGACACCAGACACTCGATTATGGAGCGCGGGCTTAATTCGATTGTAAGTCGGTCTGCCTTCCATAACAATAAACATGCTCTTTTACCTTGGATCAAAAAAAGACGGAAAATGGCCACTCGTGTGTGCCGTGCCGACTTCCTCTGCATGTGTAATAACAAAAGAATTTTGCCTTTTTACAAGTATTTCTTCCGCTGCTTGTCGAAATATTGAAGTAAACTGATATGCCGTTTTGTTACCTGAAAAGATGTATGTATTACATACGACGCAATTTTTTTGTAATTTACGTAATTGAAAAATACATTTCAATTACCGGTCATGGACGCTGAAATGAATACGAAAAGGTTTGAAACAGCTATAGAACGGGTGTGCGCAGTAAACGAAACTAACAACAACTCGATACTCAACTAGACTTGGCCACTGTTTCTATGTTTCGATACAGTGTATCGATACGTGGAACTGTTTCAGTGTTTCGGAACGGCTGTGGTTCACTGTTTCGAAACAGTGGTGTTTCATTCCGCCCCTGTCTCGGATAACCGGACCAGATTCGATCTCGAGCCAGACACAGAAACTGTATCGTTGTTTCAAAATAAGGCTGTTTTAGTCCGCCTGTGCTTGGAACGGACTAAATGTATCGAAACAGTGATGTTTCATTCCGCTGTGTGTCGGACGAGATTCGGGCTCGGCACAGGTACTGAAACACAACATACCACTTCATGAAACACTTTCAAGAGTGTCGAAATCTTTTTTACAAGCAATAGCATGAAGCTTAAGACATCCGAAAACAAAGCTTCGTTTCTAGCTGACTTCCGAAATGGCGTAACATCTGCTTTATAAACACTAACCAAACAATAAAACAACGCATACTATTCACATTCATAATAATAAATATGTGAAAATCATTCAGTTAAATTACACTTTTCTATTACATACGCTTCTCTGTTCATATACAGTAATCATATTTAGAAACGCAAGTAAGCCCACAACATTTTGAATAAAAAAAAGCCGTCGAGTGACCGTTATTAGACATATACATAAATCTGATGTAGGTATAATTGCAAGCAATCTGTTTGACATATCACTGGTGGTGTAATGGCGAACGGGAAGGGCTGGGAAGCATGGTGAATTTATAGTAACGATTCGAAACACCTTGAAAGACAAAATTTTTTTCTGTTATATTTTGTTATATATTCGAATTATTTGGCGTTATTTGTGAGTCTATAGTCACTGTGCCTATTATCCACAATGATTCCCTTTGTGTGCATGGAAATTAGCAGGATGGGTTTATTACCCATACTAAGGGAATGTGGGAATCCCAGTAGCATATACGTTGTTTCTGCAGTTTGCTCCCACCTCCTGTTCCGTTCGTGGTGGTTCTTCTGTCTTCAGCTATGGCTGTCCTCAGCCAATTGAAAAGTATGAAAGTCACACGACACGAAAGCAGCGCATTTGCTGCAGGAAATACGAAACTGCCAAGACACCTAAGTGATAGTTTCATACTTTCTGCGACATGATTAGCGCTCTCGCTTATACAGTAGACATTCAAGATGATAAAATGTGTAGGTATATTAGATTACAGAACACAAACTGTTTGACTGTTTCGAAACATCGTATCGAAACATTACATTGTACTGTTTCATTTGTTTCGAAACAATTATGTGTTTCAGTTTGCCCATCTCTATACTGAACTAACTACGAGAGGTCGGCAGTGGAACTCCGACGAGTGGCCACGTGAAGAAGGACGAGTCCGGCCGAACGAGACCGAGACCGAGACCGAGACCGAGGGGAACGGGACCGAGGCTGGAACTAGACCGGCCGACGTGCCGTTGCGGGACGAGACCGAACCGTTTCCCGTTCCCGGGAACTGTAAGTAGAAAGCCGCGATCGAAGTGAACTATGAAAGACCGTTCTTTAGAATTCGTTCCTCGATCGTTCCGCTCATCTTGATGAACCGTTCCTTTAGACCCGTTAGATCGCGAACGACCCATCTCTAGTCCACACAGCCACTACGCCGTGATTCCTTCAACGCGCTCGATGATAACATGTCTTGAGCTTCGACAGTTCACAGTTTCTATTTTGCTTCCTTTTTCATAGTTCATGCTTGATCTGAGTTCTGGTTTTGGGCCATTTTACGGTTAAATCTCAGGAGTGGCGGTGGGGGGTTGGCCTTGTGAGTATGAAGGCTTTTCCGCTGATTCAAATAATGACCGAGTAAGGTGATGCAGTGGTAAAGTACAGGGTGATTCAAAAAGAATACCACAACTTTAGGAATTTAAAACTCTGCAACGACAAAAGGCAGAGCTAAGCACTATCTGTCGGCGAATTAAGGGAGCTATAAAGTTTCATTTAGTTGTACATTTGTTCGCTTGAGGCGCTGTTGACTAGGCGTCAGCGTCAGTTGATGCTAAGATGGCGACCGCTCAACAGAAAGCTTTTTGTGTTATTGAGTACGGCAGAAGTGAATCGACGCATTTCGAACGAAGTATGGTGTAAAACCTCCTGATAGGTGGTGTATTAAACGTTGGTATAAACAGTTTACAGAGAATGGGTGTTTGTGCAAAGGGAAAAGTTCTGGACGGCCGAGAACGAGTGATGAAAATGTAGCACGCATCCAGCAAGCAGCCCAGGAAAATCGACTTGCAGAGCTAGCAGAGAGCTTCAAATTCCACAATCAACTGTATGGAGAGTCCTACGAAAAAGGTTAGTTATGAAACCTTATCGTCTGAAATTGGTTCAAGCACTGTCTGCAGCTGATAAGATTAAAAGAATCGATTTCTGTGATTTTATCCTTGCTCAAATGGAAACAGATGAATCTTTCGTTTCAAAGATTGTGTTTAGTGATGAAGCAACTTTCCACACTAACGGGAAAGTCAACCGTCACAATGTCTGTATATGGGGCACTGAGAATCCGCGGGAAACAACTCAGTATGAACGTGACTCGCCTAAGGTGAACGTTTTCTGTGCCATTTCAGCCAATAAAGTTTTTGGTCCCTTTTTCTTCGAAGGTGCTACTGTAACTGGACTACAGTATCTGGAGATGTTAGAGAATTGGCTGTTCCCTCAGTTCGAACAAGAAGCACAACAATTCATATTTCAGCAGGATGGAGCGCCACCACATTGGCACTTATCTGTCCGTAACTACCTGAACGTCAACTACCCGAGGCGATGGATCGGCCGCCAGGCAGCCCGTGACAGAGTATTTCATCACTGGCCTCCAAGAAGCCCTGATCTTACCCCTTGCGATTTTTTCTTATGGGGGTATGTTAAGGATATGGTGTTTCGGCCACCTCTCCCAGCCACCATTGATGATTTGAAACGAGAAATAACAGCAGCTATCCAAACTGTTACGCCTGATATGCTACAGAGAGTGTGGAACGAGTTGGAGTATCGGGTTGATATTGCTCGAGTGTCTGGAGGGGGCCATATTGAACATCTATGAACTTGTTTTTGAGTGAAAAAAAACCTTTTTAAAAACTCTTTGTAATGATGTATAACAGAAGGTTATATTATGTTTCTTTCATTAAATACACATTTTTAAAGTTGTGGTATTCTTTTTGAATCACCCTGTACGTTTACACGGGCCACATTTTGCGGCAATATTTGGCAGCAACAGCATTGCTGTCAACATTTCAGCAATGTGGCTGCAATACAGGGCAATTTTGCGGTATGACTGGCGATGTAGTTGATGTTACAGACCTTCTTATTGAAGGGGGTTGCCAATGTTTTCCACCATAGGTGGAGAATGTTTGCATTGCAGGTCAATATGTAAGGTGGTCATGTCATTTGGTTTTAGTATGTCATCGATGTGCATGTAAGAGAAAGAGCAAGTCACGTCACTATTAGACAATTTTTGTCTTGTCGTGGCACAGTCTTTGCCTCTGGACAGTCTGATACAATCTTAGCTGAAGTGTGGCAGGCGATGGACGTATTCGGTAGTGCTTTGTTGCCTTGTGATTATATGTATTAGATGAAGAAACATTGATTGTGAAGGACAGCAAGAATGAATATGAGGTATACACAGAAATATGAAAGGAATATAAATTTTGAATAACGTCAATTTTTTAAAAGAAAGAAGTCCGAGGTAAGACTGCAGCATTTTGCAGCTAGTTTGTAGGAATGATTATTGTCAGCTGGTTAACTTGCTCAGACTGAGAGAAAGACCACCCCACTTACCTGAGCCATGCATTAATATATTAATTGATTAAACTGTTTGATTTTCGAAGAAATTCTCTGTTAACATTGTACCCTCAAATCATTGTTCACTTTGTTAAGCATAGTATTGTTCAGATGTGTGTCATGTATGAAGATCACGGGAAGTATTAGTCTGTCCTTTTGAATATATGCTTCATTCTAAAATCGTTGTCTTGGCATATCATTTCATAGGAATAGTTACTCTCCCCATCCCACCCCCATTACTCATTACCACATGCAACAGCTCGAATATGTATTTAGAAATAGAAATATAGTTTAGTCGCTGCCCGCTTGCTGTCCGCTGTTGTGCTTTCTAGAAACCAGAAACTGTTGTCAAGAAAGAAATGATTCAGATAGCTCTGAGCACTTAACTTCTGAGGTCATCAGCCCCCTAGAACTTAGAACTACTTAAACCTAACTAACCTAAGGACATCACACACATCCATATCCGAGGCAGGATTCGAACCTGCGACGGTAGCGGTCTCGCGGTTCCAGACTGCAGCGCCTAGAACCGCACGGCCACTTCGGCCGGCTCACCAGTAACGATCCTGTCTAAGAAGTTGTCCCCTTCATTACCATAGCGATCCAAATGTTTATTGTAGATGCCCAAGCGCGTTTCTTTATGCAACTGTGTGAGTTGTTTTGGGACCCATCGTGCACAAACTTTATGAAACGCAAGTCTGTTGTGGATGATTTCGAAGGCGGAACCGTGACTAATTTGCAGACGATGTGCCACTTCGTCAATAGCTAATCGTCTGGCTAAGTGAATGATTTCACGTGAACGCTCAATGGTTTCTTCATTTGTGGCGGTAAACGGTCGTCCGGCGTAACACTTGTGCGACCATTTCGGAATTTTTCAATCCATTCGTAGACACTCTGTTGTGGCGAAACACTGTTCCCGCACTTCACCGAAGGACTTAGAGGAATTTCGGCCACTGATACGTCTTCCGATCACAAAAAAAGGATCACTGGATGTTGCTCTTCTTTGGTTCAAATAGACAGCGGAGCAGCCATTATTAACAGCACGGCGGCGATAACGAAACTAACCTATCAGCTTGAAAATTGCAGATATCACAAAAAAATAAACAAATCATGCGTCATCAACGTAAAACGACAGTACTACCAAAATAAACAAAAATGTACCTAAATTGCGGATAATAATTGACTTACCCTCGTATTTAAAATTTCGGTCGAAAATGTGACCTCCCCTATATCTACGTGTTCAATCCAGCCTGTGAGTGTTCATTTCCACTGTCTTCTCTCTCTTTCGCCCCTACCAGTATTTCTGTCCATCTCTCTTTCTCGTTTGCTGCCACTGTCTCTCATTGACCATCACTATCTCCTCTCTGTTTGCTTCCCACTGCCATTCTTTCCATCCACCTCACTGTCTCTTTCACTACCACTTTCTGTCTCCCGCTATCACTGTCTCCTCTCTCTTTCTCTCCCACTGTGACTCTCTGCTCTATTCCCACTCTCTCTCTGCTGCTCTACTTCAGCACAAAAAGTGTGAGTATGTTCGCATGCCAAAATTCCTGGTGAGGATGTCTGTATGAGGACTGAAGGAGCTGGTTCCCCACATGTCCTTTAAAGAGGAACGCATTCGTTTTCTTGTGTTCTGACAGGAGCATGTCTCGGCTGGTTCCTTTCTTTTCCCTGCTACAGCAGCGGTTGTCTCTTGTAAAACACCAATTCTGTAGATCAGTTGACAATTTATTTACATACTTCGACATATTTATATACTTTGAGACCTTTATAAACAACAAGTAACTAGGTATATTATAAGGTTAATACAAAATCGTTTGCTTTACATGTTTTGAATACTTTCCTCATGAATAGCAGTTCATCAATATGCCCGGCTTATGAGTTATATCTTTCCAGTGTAAGACGTGTATATTTATATTGTCTATTGTCAAACCACAATTTATGAAAGATGTTTATATTTTATTAATAGGATTAAGTAGGAATATTTAATGTTTGTCATGTTGGAAATAACTGTGGTAGCAGGGAATGTCTGCACCAAAGTATTGTTGGCAAGAGAGACCGCAAATTGATATAATTTTAAAGGGGGCGGGAGAGACCGCGTATGGATACATTTTAAGAAAAGAGCGGGAAAGATAGCGCATTGATGCATTTTGTAACGGTAGCATGGATTGTCTGCACCAGAAAGCATTGTTGGCAGGAGAGACTGCACTTTAGCGTTCGTAGGAAGTCAGTAGTAAGCGAGATGTGAAGCGAGTCGGTAGCAGGTCTGAAGCGAGAGGTTGAGAGGAGCGGTGTGCCTGCCAGCCACCAGCTATGATTTACAAGAGATTATAAACGGATGTACAGAGACATCAGCTAACTATTATCATAAGAGGAACTAATATTATTGAATTATTTTCTTTGCGAAACTCAAGACTACTGAAGATATGTTTGCGCAATGCTAGTTGTAAGATTACTGTAAAAAGTAAGTTCCATTTGAACGTTTGTGAAATCATTTCATTACCAGCAGTAAATATTTGAAGAAACGTTTTCAGAATATAATTAATTTTTGCCAGCAATGTTGCATCACTGATTATAATCCACCCTAAAAACCATCAACGTAAAACTTTGCAAAAATTTTATTGCTGTCAAGAAAAAGTGTAACTATGAATTACGTAAGTTCAGTGAAATTAATTAAAGAATAACGTCAGCTTTGCTATTAAAGAATAACGTCAGCTTTGGTAATAAATACAGCCACTTATAATGTCAGCCCACCAGCAGTTAAAAGAGTATAGTAAACCAGAGTAAGTATATTCATGTCGCAGTTCGGTGTAGCAGTCAGATGGCTGTCCAGTAACAGTAAAAAAAGTAAGGAACAGTTTTGGGTTATTGCAGGTAACGACTTTCGTCTATATAATCAGAAAATCACTTTTAATAAGGAGCAGTTAAATTTATATACGAAGCTTGAGAAAGAGAATGAATTTCAAAGGGAAGATTTCATTTGTTATTATTAAGCAAGAGAGAGGAATTCTAAGGGAAGGTTTCATAGCTTACTGTAAAAGGGAAGGTTGCGTAACAAAAGAGATATAGAGGAGACGGGAAGGTTTCACCAGTATTACGTAACTTTTCTACGATCCTTTTTAGGCTATATTTATGTCCTGCAGTACCACTATGGGCATATCTGTATAGTAGCAAAGTGCCTATTATACAGAGCAGTAAAGTTTAATTGGGGAAAAAGTGCTGACTTTTATAATTTGTTGACCTCACAACCCTTGTGATGACCGTAGAACCGTAGACATGTGTTCACTACATCAGTCAAAATTCGTAGTTACGCCTCAGACCGGATATTACGTACATACCTTAAGTACAAAATTACAGAAAGTTTGGGGCGCTATATCTGGATATCGGATAATGATACCGAAAAAAGTTTCGAAGTTCCACGAGAAAAAACATGTTTAGTACATACGGTGAAAATTTCGATGATCCGTCATGAACCACAACTGGTACTTTTCGTATCCAAAAATCATGGCCTTTCGGGGTTTCCTCAGGCATTACCGATGAATAAATGGTGCTTCTATAAACCGTCTAAGCTCTACCCTACACCAACCAAATGCAAAAGAACCAATTGGTTTGCTGAATTTCCCTGGGCTGCAGGAAGTGTGTAATGTTAAAATTCTCACCCTGTATAATAGAATAGCTACAGTACGCAGATTCAGAAGGATGTAGGTTGCAGTAGGTACTGGGAGATGAAGAAGCTTGCACAGGATAGAGTAGCATGGAGAGCTGCATCAAACCAGTCTCAGGACTGAAGACCACAACAAACAACGCCTGTTCTTCCGATAGGTAACGGTGTAGAAATGGTCGCGAAGCCAATAGTTATCCGAGACACTTGCCCCATAATCTCGGTGATCAATAGAACCCCCTGTAAAACTGCGTTCTCGATCACGGCTTTCACGGACGATAAAACCTCGGAAACCTTACTGTCTCACTTACTGCCTCTTCCCGAAAACTTCCTTCGAATTTAAGGAAGCCTTTATAATGTCTTGGGCGTGTCCACAATAGCAGAGAAGCGGTGTAAGCATAAATGAAAGGAAGTCCTCTCAGTTAGCTTACCTTTTCTCTTTCTTTTGCACTCTACATAAGGCGTTTGTCTTGCACAGGCTCTGCGATGCCGCACTTAACTGTATAGTAACTGGGACTCCTCTTTGACTCGTGACGAATCGCTCTTGAGTGTCCCGAGAAAATTGGAAGCTCCTCCGAAAAGAAAAGAGTGAATGAACGGTGGGATGAGGGATGAGAGATAGCGGCAAACAGGAACACAAATGAAAGTGAAAGAATGGGCAGGAAGTGGTCTGTGTCTGCCCGCGTCGCTTCGCACAGGCGAGGCCTCCTCCCCTCCTTCACTCTGCAGTCGATGTCAGTGTCAGTGTCGATAAGTCCGCGGGTTTGTTGTGACGCGCGGGACGGCCCGTGGCCTGTTTACGCGTCCTGTCCCCCCATAGAAGCGGCTGGCGGGTAACCCGAGCCTACACAGAGCCGCCGGGGTTCTGTCACAACACGCAGGCGTGGGCTGCGCTATTGACGGCCGCTCTGTCCCACCTGTGGGAACGGCGCAGCGAGCGGCAGATGCCTCGCTGTCGCCTTAACACTTCCTCCGCTCCCATCCTGTAAGCACGGTCACCCGCGGCAAGCTGCATTATTCTACTCTGCAGAAATCTCGAAACATGATCGACACTGCCTCTGCTCCGGTCCTGACAGGGTCGCCAAATAGCGAAGTGGTGGGCTGCAGGATTCTTCACAATATTCCACACTGGAACTTCGTAAGCTAAAAATTTTCTGTCGCAAACCAGCACCAATTTAGAGAGCACTGCCCGTGCGAAACCAACACCGACTCGAAGGAAGGCCTCGGCGCTTGTTCGTGACGTCACGTCAGCTAGGCACGGCGAACGCCAGGTCTATTGCAGGCATACTCATAATGGTGGTGTCTCCCTCTCTGACACAGGAAAATGTGAAACTAGTGGCGGTAGTTGACCAAAACACATATTGTTCTGAGAGATTTCTGCAATCAATTAATTGTGCAATTCATTACACTTCTTAACAAATAGTGTACTCCTGAACTTAAATTTCCACCTGTTTTAAGGATTGACATACAAAAACAACTTCAGAATTCGTGCTTCGTTACCTTATTTGTAAATCTGAGAAAGTTACGTTTGTACTGGGTTGCTTTTAAAAGAAACTGTGAACACATTGGTGCTCTTCTTTAGGTATCTTGGTTGACTATGGGGTGAGGAGCACTGAGTGTTAATGGAAAATGAAATGAAATGTCGTGTGACGAGGGCCTCCCGTCGGGTAGACCGTTCGCCCGGTGCAAGACTTTCGATTAGACGCCACTTCGGCGACTAACGCGTCTACGGGGATGAAATTAATGACATATCTTGCGATTGTACACGTTGGGGGAGGGGGTGGGGGTCACAAGAAGAGGAAAAAGAGAGATACTTGTTTTATCAAATAAAATTTTTTTATCTTATAAAGTTTCTCCTTTCAGTTGCAAGAGGGGAATATTTATCTTTTCTAATGGGCACGTTTAAAAAAGTTAAGCTCAACAGTATTTTCGATGTATTTTGTTTCCTGTTTAGAATTTCTATCGTTGAAAACGACTGTAACCCAATGCCTGGCAACAGTAGGACATTTACACATGTAAATTAGTTCACATTTCGAGTGACGATGTCAAACGAAAATAAATAAATAAATAAATAAATAAAAGAAACGAGTTAATTGTAAGGGGGTTGGGGTAAGTTTCGATAACAAAATGGATCAAGTAAATATAGTTAATTAAATGTAAAATTTCCGAAGCTTGCAATGGGGCAAAGCATCTTCTCATATTGATCTACGTGTGTCTCGACAGGATTCAGTAATACAGAACTATAATCGTCATTTGTAGCTTCACCATAGTAAGATAATCTTTCATCTAAATAAAACTGCAGAATCCAAAACAATACCAAACGTTCTGCCCAAAAATAAGAGATTTATAGTGATAAGCACGCCCAGGCGTTTCTGCCTGCAACAGACCTGGCGTTCGCCGTGCCTAGCTGACGTGACGTCACCAACAAGCGCCGAGGCCTTCCTTTGAGTCGGTGTTGGCGAAACTCGCCTTGCCCTTTTCTCACACAATATCCTGCGAGTTACGGATGAAGGGCAACAGACGGATTCCAGATTCCCAGTTCTCTGGAAAGCGTTTGCTACGGTATCCCACTGCATACTGTTAACGAAAGTACGGCAATACGGATTAGATTACCCGATACGTGCGTGGCTCGAAGACATCTAC
The DNA here is from genome assembly GCF_023898315.1 of Schistocerca nitens. Taxonomy (NCBI): domain Eukaryota; kingdom Metazoa; phylum Arthropoda; class Insecta; order Orthoptera; family Acrididae; genus Schistocerca; species Schistocerca nitens. The sequence continues at coordinate 84,361,794 of NC_064623.1, read as the reverse complement.
ATCTACATCCATACTCCGCAAGCCACCTGATGGTGTGCGGCGGAGGGTACTTTGAGTACCTCTATCGGTTCTCCTTTCTATTCCAGTCTCGTATTGTTCGTGGAAAGAAATATTGGCTCAAATGGTTCAAATGGCTCTGAGCACTATGCGACTTAACTTCTGAGGTCATCAGTCGCCTAGAACTTAGAACTAATTAAACCTAACTAAGGACATCACACACATCCATGCCCGAGGCAGGATTCGAACCTGCGACCGTAGCGGTCGCTCGGTTCCAGACTGTAGCGCCTAGAACCGCACGGCCACTCCGGCCGTCGGAAAGAAAGATTGTTGGTATGCCTCTGTGTGGACTCTAATCTCTCTGATTTTATCCTCGTGGTCTCTTCGCGAGATATTTGTAGGAGGGAGCAATGTTCTGCTTGACTTCTCGGTGAAGGTAGGTTCTCGAAACTTCAACAAAAGGCCGTACTGAGCTACTGAGCGTCTCTCTTGCAGAGTCTTCCACTGGAGTTTATCTATCATCTCCGTAACGCTTTCGCGATTACTAAATGATCCTGTAACGAAGCGCGCTGCTCTCCGTTGGATCTTCTCTATCTCTTCTATCAACCATATCTGGTACGGATCCCACACCGGTGAGCAGTTTTAAAGCAGTGGGCGAACAAGTGTACTGTAACCTACTTCCTTTGTTTTCGAATTGCATTTCCTTAGGATTCTTCCAATGAATCTCAGTTTGGCATCTGCTTTACCGACGATTAATTTTAAAGGGTCATTCCATTTTAAATCACTAATGCCTACTCCCAGATAATTTATGGAATTAACTGCTTCCAGTTTCTGACCTGCTATGTTGTAGCTAAACGATAAAGAATCTTTATTTCTATGTATTCGCAACACATTACACTTGCACAGTGTGATCACCTAACGCTTGCACCGCATATACAGGATGGTCCATTGATCGTGACCGGGCCAAATATCTCACGAAATAAATATCAAACGAAAAAACTACAAAGAACGAAACTTGTCTAGCTTGAAGGGGGAAACCAGATGGCGCTATGGTTCGCTCGATAGATGGCGCTGCCATAGGTCAAACGGATATCAACTACGTTTTTTTTTAAATAGGAACCCCAATTTTTTATTACATATTCATGTAGTACGTAAAGAAAACATTCATGTTTTAGTTGGACCACTTTTTTCGCTTTGTGATAGATGGCGCTGTAATAGTCACAAACATATGGCTCACAATTTTGACGAACAGCTGGTAACAGGTAGGTTTTTTTAAATTAAAATACAGAACGTAGGTACGTTTTATCATTTTATTTCGCTTGTTCCAATGTGATGCATGTACCTTTGTGAACTTATCATTTCTGAGAACGCATGCTGTTACAGCGTGATTACCTGTGAATACCACATTAATGCAATAAATGCTCAAAATGATGTCCGTCAACCTCAATGCATTTGGCAATACGTGTAACGACATGCCTCTCAATAGCGAGTAGTTCGCCTTCCGTAATGTTCACACATGCATTGACAATGCGCTGACGCATGTTGTCAGGCGTTGTCGGTGGATCACGATCGCAAGTATCCTTCAACTTTCCCCACAGAAAGAAATCCGGGGACGTCAGATCCGGTGAACATGCGGGCCATGGTATGGTGCTTCGACGACCAATCCACCTGTCATGAAATATGCTATTCAGTACCGCTTCAACCGCATGCGAGCTATGTGCCGGACATCCATCATGTTGGAAGAACATCGCCATTCTGCCATGCAGTGAAACATCTCGTAGTAGAACATTACGTAAGAAATCAGCATACATTGCACCATTTAGATTGCCATCGATAAAATGGGGGCCAATTATTCTTCCCATAATGTCGCACCATAAATTAACCCGCCAAGTTCGCTGATGTTCCACTTGTGGCAGCCATCGTGGATTTTCCGTTGCCCAACAGTGCGTATTATGGCGGTTTGCATTACCGCTTTTGGTGAATGACGCTTCGTCGCTAGATAGCGCGCGAGCAAAAAATCTGTCATTGTCTCGTAATTTCTCTTGTGCCCAGTGGCAGAACTGTACCCGACGTTCAAAGTCGTCGCCATGCAATTCCTGGTGCATAGAAATATGGTACGGGTGCAATCGATGCAGCATTCTCAACACCGACGTTTTTGAGATTCCTGATTCTCGCGCAATTTGCCTGCTACTGATGTGAGGATTAGACGCGACAGCAGCTAGACACCTACTTGGGCATCATCATTTGTTGCAGGTCGTGGTTGACGTTCCCCATGTGGCTCAAAACTTCCTGTTTCTTTAAATAACGTAACTATCCGGCGAACGGTCCGGGCTCTTGGATGATGTCGTCCAGGATACCGAGCAGCATACATAGCACACGCCCGTTGGGCATTTTGATCACAATAGCCATACATCAACACGATATCGACCTTTTCCGCAGTTGGTAAACGGCCCATTTTAACACGGGTAATGTATCACGAAGCAAATACCGTCCGCACTGGCGGAATGTTACGTGGTACCACGTACCTATACGTTTGTGACTATTACAGCGCCACCTATCACAAAGCGAACAAAGTGATCCAACTAAAACTTTCATATTTCTTTACGTACTACACGAATATGTAATAAGAATGGGGGTTCCTATTTTAAAAAACGTAGTTGATATCCGTTTGACCTATGGCAGCGCTATCTATCGGGCGAACCATAGCGCCATCTGGTTTCCCCCTTCAAGCTAGACAAGTTTCGTTCTTTGTAGTTTTTTCGTTTGACGCTTATTTCGTGAGATATTTGGCCCGGTCACTATCAATGGTCCACCCTGTACATCGGACACTATCGATAATCAGTTTCCATTGAATTAATTTCTAGGCTAGGGTGTCTGTATGCACTCAATAAACACATTTTGAGACGTTGACAAAAGTGCAGTTATTTATAACAGTTACAAATGTTTAAATAGGACAATGTCCACTGACAGTAGAATCCTAAAAGCAGCGTGAATGGAGAATGTCAATGATGCTTGTTGCAGGAAGCTAGTGCAAGTAAAACTTTTATCCATTATGGAAAAGGATCATTGCGACTGTGATGAATAAAGGTTTCTTCAAATTACTCCAACCAGCCGCCTTTTTTTCTTCAATTTTTATTATTACATTAACGGTTTCGAACCGCCTAGCGATTCATCATCAGATGGTACATATTTATTGATTGTTTGCTGCAATGTGGGAATAGTGTGGAGCTGTTGGTTTCCGTTAGTTGGTTGTTGGTGCAAGTAGTTTATGAGTTATTGTAAAGTGAACATTGCCTAAACACCGACAGCTTTTTGGTCCATGCTGCCGGCCGCTGTAGCCGAGCGGTTCTAGGCTCTTCAGTCCGAAACCGCGCTGCTGCTACGGTCGCAGGTTCGAATCCTGCCTCGGCCATGGATGTGTGTGATGTTCTTAGGTTAGTTAGGTTGAAGTAGTTCTAAGTCATCAGTTGTTAAAACCCAAAGTGCTTAGAGCCATTTTGTTCCATCCTGTTGCTTAGATGCTAAGTGACGACGCTATGTTTCTTTGTATTGTATTGTTTTTACACTTCGATTGCACTGAGCTGGTCCCGTCAGTTATCGTTTGATAGCGGAGACGGAGCAGGACGTCCTTGGAAGATGGTATTCCCACCCCCACCCCTCTCCCGCGCCAGTGCGAAAAAGCGGATATGCTCGTCGTTTTTGATGTATGTAGAAAGTGTGCCTTTCGTTCGTGTACCATGTACGCCGAGATATTCCAATAGACGTCAACCTTTCCAGCCTCTTCAACTGCAGATGATATGAAACGGCGCCTGCGATGCAATTTCCGCTGAAATACTAGAACGTGTCCAACAATCGTTGCATGACGGACTGCAAGCTTGTACTGATGCTGGTGGTGGTCATTTTGAGCAAGGGTTTTGACGCTACATTGGTCCTTTACGTGTCAGATCCCACAGAGATATCATATTTACCTTTGTTTCTCTTTCATTTGGCCTAGGCAATGTCCCATTTAACAACACAACACCTCCGGAGACGTATTAAGATCTGTTTGTGGCTGCACGTAGCCACCCATGTGAAATCCACATTCATTTTTTGTGTTACCACAGCCGACAAACAACTGTCGGTATTTACAGTGCAGTAAACACCAATGACTTTCTGATTTACTCTACTTTGATTGTGGTACCGTCAGTAGACATTGTTCCATTGAAATATTTATACTTTTTGCGAATAGATACAGATTTGCAACCCGTAACATTCTGGGTATGGACTGTAAATGCGGGCCGCTGCCTACCATTCTAGTCTGTGAAACTCGCATATTAATTGCTTTTTCACTATCTAAATGTTTGCGGTGTAAGTTTTAGGTGATTCCCCCTGTATAACAGAACCACGCAAGTTGTCTTCGACGGCGCCTGTTCATACTAGACGAGCATATCGTACGGAGTGCCCAGCGAAGTGCGAAAGGACCACTTTTGTTCTCCAGACACATAAATGGTCTGACAGACAGGCTGAGCAGCAATCTGACGCTGTAGTGTCCGGGAAGTCCCTTCGTTGATTGACAGTACGAGAAGACTGGATGACTTAGGCATACAAAGGGAGATCGAAAATTTTCCTGTTTTTGTTTGGTTTGGGGAAGGAGACCAGACAGCGTGGTCATCGGTCTCATCGGATTAGGGAAGGATGGGGAAGGAAGTCGGCCGTGCCCTTTCAGAGGAACCATCCCGGCATTTGCCTGGAGTGATTTAGGGAAATCACGGAAAACCTAAATCAGGATGGCCGGACGCGGGATTGAACCGTCGTCCTCCCGAATGCGAGTCCAGTGTGCTAACCACTGCGCCACCTCGCTCGGTTTTTCCTGAAATACATTCACATATTGAGAATACATAGTAACGTCAGCTCCTTGTAACAAATGAAAACTTTTGCCGGAATGAGATGCGAACCCATATTTCCCGCTTGTTATGGCGAGTTGCTTTAACCACTTTTTTTAGTAGGCAGATGTGCTAAGAACTATTTTATTATTATTATTACTATATCCCGTTTATCGCGGGAGATCACCTTAATCGCTTTTTTGTTTTTCATGTTTTTTTGTTGTTTTTTTTTTGAGCTGTCTCTTAACCACTCTTTTCTTAGTACATTTAAAAAGGAACAAAAAAACAGTAAAACTGCCTTTCTGTTGCAGTTACAAAATGTGATTCAAAGTTTTTTTATATAAGCTTAACAGTATAACCATGAACCAAATTGACGTAAAACTAACATTGTAATAAGTAGCATACTTTGGAAAGTTAAACATACGTCAGAAACTGAAAAAAAAAATCTTAAAAAAATGCTTCTACAACTAAGCTTCAAATTTTAATGAATATCTTTTTCAAATGATAGCAAATCCTGGTACACATATAACAGTGAAGTAAAGTTAAATTTCTGTTACAACACATCATTGTCCTATCACAAATAATATTTCTGTATTGCTTGAAAGTTATTGAACTTAACACTATTCTCGCATAAAATAAAGAAATAAACATAAAGCACCATGGGGAACCGTATTTCCAATCCCTCCAGATGCTCTGTCATTCAGGTACGTATTCTCGTATGCATACGGTATCCACCGATTCTTATCTTCCGTTCAAGCTTTCATCGCATCCATAATTTAACTTCTCCTGCCCTGTTCGTTCCAGTTACGCGGGGGGGCGGGGGTTCTTGAAACGCACTCCATAGGATACCACTCCGGCTACCCCAGCATGCCCCAGTGCCTGTCCAAACTTCCATATGCCACGCAGTCACAATGCAAATGCTCGTGCTTACACGAAACTCAGAGTAGGAAGACTTTCGTTATATTTTGTGTCGTCATTTTAGCCCCACCAGGCGTGATTATATCGTTAATGGTGACAACGTCTGTGTTCACGCAGTAACTGCATTTATTACAGTAGTGTCATTCAGAGATCTACGCATGTCTGAAAAAAGGATCTCTCCCCATATTGTAATAAATGCAGTTACTGCATCGTTACAGTCACTGTCATCATTAACGATGAAAACTTTCCGTTTGAGGACGTCGCTGCAGCGTACAAAGGTACAGGGTGTGAAACGTCCCCTTTTAATAATTTTACAGGACTGTGCTTATACTGACACACAATATTTTGTTAGCGCAACGCAATCTGACTTTCAAAATTCCCTACAAAAGAATGGCCCTGACTAACATTAAACTATACCTTTCACAAATCACTTACCTCACAAAAATCTTCGCTGCTCAAGCTACTGCAATACAGCGAGCGCCACTACTGCCAGCTAAATAAAAGATTCAAACTATGGAAGGCACTAACTACTGATAGGGATAGTTAGCAAATGAAAGATATTAATAGAGAACAAACAATGTATTTACCTTGATATCATCATATATAAATATAACAGTTCATGACAAATTTCGAAACTCCGCCATCTCTCTCCCCACATCCACCACTGCTGGCGGCTCACCTCCAACTGCCCAACGCTACGCGCTGTTCACAGCCAGCTGCCTAACACTACAGTGGCGAGTATTACAACAATGCAAAGCAGCCACAGACTGCACACAGCACAGCCAGTGATTTTCATACACAGGTGGCGTTACCAATAAAAAAACCTAAACAGCCTAAAAACCTAAACAGCCTACTTACATAGCCCCCATGCTCCCCACAAAAAATTTTACAAAATTTTTTTGGGCACTGGCCAATACATATTTGTTAAAATTTTTTTTCACAATTACAATAACAAAGAAATCAAATGCACACACTTATTGATACAATGTTGGTCAAAAGCTCAAATTTTCTCACAGTCCATAAAGACAGTCCTGATCATTCATCACATTGCAGTGTTTTTCCCAAAGTCTGAGCAGTAAAAGAAAATGCACACGGAAGTAGTGGATTTCCATGCAGTCTTGAAGAAGTAGTGTTGTCCTTCCAACAGAAAGACAATGCTGACTCTTGACATGCTGTTGGTAATGGGCCATAACAGAGCAAACCCACAGCAGAGTCATTCGACGTTTTGAAGAATATTGGTAGGTCATCACAGAGCAGACCCACTGCAGTCCTGGTAGAGATTACGGTATTGGTGGGCCACCAGAGGTGCAGGCCCACTGTAGTCCTTGTAGAAATAATGGTATTGGTGAGTCAGCAAAGGTGTAGACTCACTGTAGTCCTTGTAGAGATGGCCAGCAGCCATCTGTTGTGACTATGCAGGTGCACAATCACCATTGAAGAGTCTTGCGGATAATATAGCAAGTCCATAAACCACCACTTGTGCGCTCACAATTTTTTTTTTTTTTTTGAAATGTCCTTAGAACCAGCAATGCTGTTATCCAGTCCCTTGCTGAATTATTAACACACGTGTAAACACTAACAGTCCCTACTTCTCACATATTGTCCATATAGTATGACCAACAGAAACGTGTGCAGTGAAATGGAACTTACAAGTTACTTAATTTGATGAACTGCTGTCAATTACAATTTTATAACGTAAGAATACAATAACAAAGGTACAAAATACATCATTAAAGAGCATAACAATACAGATAACATTTGTGGTAATGCAGGCTTTACAAAAGAATAGAAATAAACATATACATCAGTGTTACAAAAATAATGACATAGGTACATACATAAAGATCAGAATAAATTTTGAAACATCAACTTCACACATGAGCATTAAAAGAAAACAGAATAAATAATGTCTAAACATCTTTACAAAGAAAATAACATATTATTAATGCAAATTATATTTGAGGATAACAGTGTACCTCATCATAGTGAATGTAGCTTAGTATTAGAAGAGAAAAAAAATTCTATGAAACAGTACACAGAGACAGGAAGAAAACAAATACACATGGGTACACAAACACATAGTGGGATAACACAAGGAAAGGACAGGGTTTCTTTTACTGCAGTATTTTGCAAACAAAAGTTTCTTTACTTCTCGGAGATCTCCCTTCGTTCCTAATTATTTCCAAAAAGTCCTATCAATACCTGCTTTCTCTACTCTGTTCATATTTCTTTCAAAATAATTACGGATCATTGTACAATACTCATTTTGGCCCAAAACGTTTTCATATACCTTCAATGCATTTCTTTCCATTCATCACAACTAGTTTCTTATATAGTCTACCCCCTCTTAAGCTAACTTAAATCTACTGAGCTCAGATGCTAAACTAAGGGAGGAGGCAATGCAGCATCACATAAAACAATTAATATAAACAGCAATGAAAAAAAAGGCAGATTTGCGAAGCAAGCAGCATTAAGAAATTAGCAAAGCAATTGTAATATTACAACTAATCTAAGGCAATGTGCAGCAAACAATAAAAATAAATCATTAGTAAAACTGGCTTAACAGAATAATACAAAGTCAAATTCAATAACACTATGCCTGGCAAACAGCAGCAACTTATACCTAAACATGACATAGCTCAAGCAGAAAAAATATTACAGTAAAAATGGCCATGTTTAAAACTTACGTCACATCTTAACACTAGAGTGATGCATCACAAGAACTTACACTAGCAGATAAGTTACCAAATCGTAAAGAAATTGTTTATGCAATTCCCGTGAAGGGAAATGTCTATTTATGTGCCCTCGTTTTCTTGGAAGTAGATCACAAAACTATTATTTACTGGATCTGTAGACAGAAAATATTTATATTAGTACATCTATAAAATTTTATTTTTACCAATGCTGCAGTGCAGCTAGAAACTAGATATTAAACAAAATGGGCAAAGCAAGGCGTGAAACGTCATTCACTAGCCATATGGCATTTCTCTCAATTAGCACGACAATAGCCGTGAAATGTTTCTCATCGTTTTCAAGTTCGACCGTGTCGTTTTTGCGATGCTTTCTACAAAGGAACGTCAATAGCGAGGATAATGGCCTCCCCCTTTTTTTTTCTACCTGTGCCGCTGGAAGGCTAATGGCTTTTTTTCGGGCGGCTGTCGCCCTGGTGGGTGCCCGCGACGCATTACGTGCAGGTGGTCACTTAACTTTCGTACGGAAATATTTACGACAGCAGTTTGCGCTACAGTGGCAGTCTCATATAAAAATATTTCACAGGTCAAGAATTACCGTTGCAAATCTGTAGAAACAAAATCCTATAAATGTAAGTGTCCAAAAAAAAATATTCGTCAGCATTGTGATACATTCACGCATATACACACATTTCATTTCATAACTCTTAAAGTACGATTCTTGGTTTCCAACATACGTCTTCACAAGGCAGAGTTCCTAACCGCTACTCATTACTCCTTACCTTATTACACATATATATATTCGTCGACGCTTCTTTAATATTTCATCATATGAAACACGTAGCATAATCAAATTCCTCATATAGCATCAGCTTCTTGACCATAAACATACCTCAGCAGCATAATACACATCGTTGTCGTAAAAATAACATCATAACACCTCAGTCAACTCTCAAAATCGCCGTAGCTTCCTCCAATAGTTTCAAAACCTAAAAAAAATTCTCTGCTCATGTGAAAAGTGTCATCCGCCTCAAACGCACTTCAAAAATCATGATCCCATACCAAATACATCATTCAAAGCTCTCATAGTATCACAATGGTTCCGAAAAATATGAACATTTCACGAAGTACAGACAAAATACAATTTCGTAAGTGTGAAGTTATCCAACTGTGTAACTGCGTAAACATCTGTCACTGACATTGTAGAAACAATGTTTATTTCTCTGTCAAATAATCAGATAGCTGTGTAATTTATGTGTTGGAGAAATATGGTACCGATGTGTAAAGTTGTATAAGCAAATACCATATTAGCTAGGGTTCCTTGTGGTTGCCACACACATGGTACACAAAGTAAGCGTGTACCCCCCTGAGGATGGCAGGGTCGCCATATGAAACGTCCCCTTTTAATAATTTTACAGGACTGTGCTTATACTGACACACAATATTTTGTTAGCGCAACGCAATCTGACTTTCAAAATTCCCTACAAAAGAATGGCCCTGACTAACATTAAACTATACCTTTCACAAATCACTTGCCTCACAAAAATCTTCGCTGCTCAAGCTACTGCAATACAGCGAGCGCCACTACTGCCAGCTAAATAAAAGATTCAAACTATGGAAGGCACTAACTACTGATAGGGATAGTTAGCAAATGAAAGATATTAATAGAGAACAAACAATGTATTTACCTTGATATCATCATATATAAATATAGCAGTTCATGACAAATTTCGAAACTCCGCCATCTCTCTCCCCACATCCACCACTGCTGGCGGCTCACCTCCAACTGCCCAACGCTACGCGCTGTTCACAGCCAGCTGCCTAACACTACAATGGCGAGTATTACAACAATGCAAAGCAGCCACAGACTGCACACAGCACAGCCAGTGATTTTCATACACAGGTGGCGTTACCAATAAAAAAACCTAAACAGCCTAAAAACCTAAACAGCCTACTTACAGGTGTTTCAAAAATGACCGGTATATTTGAAACGGCAATAAAAACTAAACGAGCAGCGATAGAAATACACCGTTTGTTGCAATATGCTTGGGACAACAGTACATTTTCAGGCAGACAAACTTTCGAAATTACGGTAGTTACAATTGTCAACAACAGATGGCGCTGCGGTCTGGGAAACTCTATAGTACGATATTTTCCACATATCCATCATGCGTAGCAATAATATGGCGTATTCTCTGAATGAAATTACCCGAAACCTTTGACAACGTGTCTGGCGGAATGGCTTCACATGCAGATGAGATGTACTGCTTCAGCTGTTCAATTGTTTCTGGATTCTGGCGGTACACCTGGTCTTTCAAGTGTCCCCACAGAAAGAAGTCACCGGGGTTCATGTCTGGCGAATAGGGAGGCCAATCCACGCCGCCTCCTGTATGTTTCGGATAGCCCAAAGCAATCACACGATCATCGAAATATTCATTCAGGAAATTAAAGACGTCGGCCGTGCGATGTGGCCGGGCACCATCTTGCATAAACCAAGAGGTGTTCGCAGTGTCGTCTAAGGCAGTTTGTACCGCCACAAATTCACGAAGAATGTCCAGATAGCGTGATGCAGTAATCGTTTCGGATCTGAAAAATGGGCCAATGATTCCTTTGGAAGAAATGGCGGCCCAGACCAGTACTTTTTGAGGATGCAGGGACGATGGGACCGCAACATGGGGCTTTTCGGTTCCCCATATGCGCCAGTTCTGTTTATTGACGAAGCCGTCCAGGTAAAAATAAGCTTCGTCAGTAAACCAAATGCTGCCCACATGCATATCGCCGTCATCAATCCTGTGCACTATATCGTTAGCGAATGTCTCTCATGCAGCAATGGTAGCGGCGCTGAGGGGTTGCCGCGTTTGAATTTTGTATGGATAGAGGTGTAAACTCTGGCGCATGAGACGATACGTGGACGTTGGCGTCATTTGGACCGCAGCTGCAACACGGCGAACGGAAACCCGAGGCCGCTGTTGGATCACCTGCTGCACTAGCTGCGCGTTGCCCTCTGTGGTTGCCGTACGCGGTCGCCCTACCTTTCCAGCACGTTCATCCGTCACGTTCCCAGTCCGTTGAAATTTTGCAAACAGATCCTTTATTGTATCGCTTTTCGGTCCGTTGGTTACATTAAACCTCCGTTGAAAACTTCGTCTTGTTGCATCAACATTGTGTTCTAGGCGGTGGAATTCCAACACCAGAAAAATCCTCTGTTCTAAGGAATAAACCATGTTGTCCACAGCACACTTGCACGTTGTGAACAGCACACGCTTACAGCAGAAAGACGACGTACAGAATGGCGCACCCACAGACTGCGTTGTCGTCTATACCTTTCACATCACTTGCAGCGCCATCTGTTGTTGAAAATTGTAACTATTGTAATTTCGAAAGTTTGTCCGCCTGATAATGTACTGTTGTCCCAAGCATATTGCAACAAACGGTGTATTTCTATCGCTGCTCGTTTAGTTTTTATTGCCGTTTCAAATATACCGGTCATTTTTGAAACACCCTGTATATGCAACGTAGTGCCACTCAGATGAAACGGAATGTCGTTTGGCGGGGGCCTCCCGTTGGGTAGACTGTTGACTGTTCGCCTGGTGCAAGTCATTTTAGTTGACGCCACTTCGGCAACTTGCGCGTCGATGAAGACGATGTTATGACGAGGACAACACAACACCCAGTCGCCGAGCGGAGAAAATCTCCGGCGCAGTCGGGAATTGAACCGGGGCGCCTCAGTTGATGTATAAGCACCGACATATGGGCAAGTGACTACTGTGGTGTTCGTGTCTTTCCGATTTGCGCGCGGTAAATGCGGAACCATGAGCTATGGCGACGTTATTACCAAATGCGTCCAATCACGACCAACGTGCTGTTATTCTTTCCTTGGCCGCCGATGGAAAAACACGGGTCCACATCCATCGGTGAGCAAGGAACGTGTGTGGGGGAGCATGTCCGTCGAATAGCACAGTTGAGGGTTGCTGCACCAAGGCGTGCTGCTGTGAGGTGCTTGGCAGAGGGTACGTCCCATTGTATCACTCATTAGGGTTTCTTCCTGTACCATATACGTAGGGAGCGGGGGAATAATGACTGCTTGAATGCCTCTATGCATGTAGTAATTATTCTGATGTTATCCTCACGATCCCTAGGTGAGCGCTGCGTATAGAGTTCTAGTATATCCCTAGAATAATCATTTAAAGCCGGTTCCTTAAACTTTGTTAATAGAATTTGTCGGAATAGTTTACGTCTGACTTAAAGAGTCTTACAGTTCAGATCCTACAGTATATCTGGGTCACTGTCCCACGTATTAAACAAACCTGTGACCATTCGTGCCGCCCTTCTCTGTGTACAGTCAATATCCCCCGTTAGTCCTCTCTCGTACGGGTCCCACACACTTCAGCAATATTCTAGGATGGGTCACACGAGTGATTTGTAAGCAGTCTCCTTTGTAGACTGATCGCACTTCCCCAGTATTCTACCACCTACGTTACCTACGACTAAACCTATGTTATCATTCCATTTCATATCCCTACAATGTGTCACTCCCAAGTATTTGTATGAGTTGGCCGACTCCAACAGTGACTCATTGATATTATAGTCGTAGAATACTAGTTTTTTTTCGTTTTGCGAAGTGCAAAATGTTACATTTCTGAACATTCAGAGTAAGTTTCCAATCTCTGCACCACGTTTAAGTCTTATCGAGATCTGACTGAATAATTATGCAGCTTCCTTCAGATACGACTTCATTACAGATAACTGCATCATGCGCAGACAGCCTGATTTTACTATTAATATTGTGTGCAAGGTCATTAACATACAACATGAACAGCAAGGGTCCCGACACACTTCTTAATTCAGTCACATTCAACCTTGCTTTACTTTTCTACATTCTCATCTTATAATCTCTTTTCAGGACACTATCCATTGTGTTTTAATGTTCTTCAGAATCCTTTAGCATCTCTGACGTAATTACTATGTTATCAACAAACGTTAAAGTTACTATTTCCTCTTCCAGAACTTTAATTCCCTTTCCAAATTTCTAGTTGGCCTTACTGCTTGTTCACGGTACAGGTGGAGCACCATACGGAATAGGCTAAATCCTTTCTTCCTTCCAATCCAAACAACTGGTGCCCTTCCATCTCCTTCGACTCTTACAACTGCCGGTTGGTTTATGCACAAGTAGTAAACAACCATTCGATCCCCGTTTTTTATCACGCTGCCTTTAGAACTTCAAAGTATTAATTCCAGTCGAAAGATTTCTCTAAATCTACAAAAGCTACATAGATCTATCTTTCTTCAGTCTATCCTGTAAGTTAAATTTTACGATCATTATCGCCTACCGTATCGATGAGAATCGCCGGATCTTAAACTGACCTATCCTCAGAACTGACCCTTCTAGTCTTTCCATTGATCCGTAAATAATTCATTCAGTACTTTTCAGCCACAACTTATTAGAATGATGGTTCCGTAGTATAGTACCCATACTATAAGCACCTACCCTGTGTGGTAAGTTTGAGAAGCCACGACAATCATTCAGAATGCGGCAGAAATTTTCTAGAAGATAACCCGAGTACTTTTTCGTGGATGTCAGCTTTGTAGCGATGCAGGAATCGTAAATTAGGAAAATATGCTGTACAAATGATAGGAATGATTCTAATTTACTCTCTGTTTGCTTTTTAATCAGTGTCTCAGTTTAGCGACACCGATCTCCTTGTTAGAATTAGATCTCATTCGTGCTCTCCGTGCAACAGTAGAAAATTAAAGCACGTGCTCTTTCGATTTTATTAATAACAAGTACTGTATCTTGCAGTGCCACACATTGACTGAGCTGTTGTAATGCTGCCTCTGTATTGCTGCTTATTACCTTGACAAACCGATAGCATTGCGACACGTCTATTTCAGCTGACTGACAGACAAGCTTTTCCAGTAACCATCAGACAAAAATTATGTTCAATGCGATCTGGACGTTAAATTTTGTTTATCTCCCTTCATCTTAAACAAATAACTGATCTCTTAAGTACAGCACGCATCATCATGGGTTAAGTTGTACTAAACTCACACATTTTCGTCCTCTCGTTGCTGATGGGTGGAAACATTTTATGGTCTCAGTTCGGTGCTCTCCTCGTGAATTTTGCTCGATGCCATGCCTGCTACGCAGCTTTGACCTCGTACTACGTTGTCTCCGCACCCAGTACACGCCCTGCTTTTAATCTAAATCGTAAACAACGGAGATGACACTCTTTCTCCAACTTTTTTTGTACCGCATATATCCGTAGCACGCACCTTTCATGAATTTTGAAGACACGCGGTGTGTTTGGCAGTTTTTCTTCAGCTCACTCTTTATTAAATGCCGCATTACGAGAGATGCAGCTACAGCCCTGAATTCTGTAACGCTTTTCTTACAAATCTCTTTTCTTTGCAATTGCGCCTTTGAATATTCTTCAGTAGTCATTAGGAATCGAAACCCACCCTCACGTTATGTAAATTACGACGTAAATAGCGTTTTCCTTTTATTTAACCAGACGACAGTGACAGTTCTTACTCAAACTGCGACTAGTTTCAACAATTTCGACTGCAACATATTATCGAAGGATGACTGTAACCCACAGCTGAGACAAGTCATTCTACGAGTAAAAACTGTGACTGTTGTTTGAATGAATTGAACGAATAAAGCTGCTGTATTACTCTGTATGCAGTACTTACCACATTAATTAGCGATAACTAAAGTATATCGGTGGCCTTTCTAGTAGAAGATGAGAATTTTCCGCTGGATTGTGAGATGTACATCTGTTTAGTCGGTATCAACCGAATTACATCCGTCGCTATAGATATTTGTCAATTACGGGAAGATGGTAAATAAGCAAGGCGTCGATTTTAAGATTTTAGCGTGAAGATTTCATGTATCGGATGAAAGCCTATAAACTTTCAATCAGTCCCGACGGCTTTAGTAGAGTGCTAATTCAGTTACAGAAGAATAACGGAAACAAACTTCTCATTGTGTAGGGAAACATCCCACTATTTATTTGAAGTAATTCAAGGAATATCCACAAATGCAAGAAGACTTGCGGCACCGTTCTCTGTTTGTCTTTTAAAAGAATGACTTGTTAGGTATTTTACGCCGTCGGTTCCTTCCAAAGAGTGCTGTTTTGGAATGCATTTCCTTAGCGCACTATTACTTACTTGTATTAGATATTCACACGGATAACGGAGTCAACATATTTCAACGATTTCTGAACAAATGCACGCCTCCGGAATCTGATTGTTGTTGAATTGTAACACTTCCATTCACGTGTGGACAGTGTTCACAATATTAATATAGAAGATAATTTATGAAGCGACTGTGGGAATGAATGTTGTTTGCATTTATTCTAAGATAAGAAGGGGTGATGATATTACAGCCTTTAATGTCGACGTGTCTCCACCAAATTTCTATGGCAAACAATACAAGACACTGGCAAATCTTAGTAAATCGACTAATTGTAAAAATATGGTAGACATTACTTATTACTAGGTACGATTTCGTCATTCTGTGTTACAAAACGAGGGGAATTTCGGCTTAAACTAGGAGGCTTATTCTGTTCCTAACGTTCTCCGTTACTGCACGTTTTT
This sequence comes from Schistocerca nitens, assembly GCF_023898315.1. Taxonomy (NCBI): domain Eukaryota; kingdom Metazoa; phylum Arthropoda; class Insecta; order Orthoptera; family Acrididae; genus Schistocerca; species Schistocerca nitens. The sequence goes on along the minus strand of NC_064623.1, from coordinate 84,345,728 downwards.
TAGAACGTAAGTAAAAGAATTATTTAAATGAAAATACAACAGCGTAAAGTATTTCATCGTTAATCTGTTATATAATTAGCAGTGTATTATTTACTGTACCCAAATGTAAAGTTATCGTATGTGAGCGATTTCTGATTACTTCCCTCCAGAATCGGTACTACTTAAATTGTCTGTGACCTATCATAACAGAGCGACGCATCCCCGAATATAAATAGACAGTCAAAACAAATTAACTAACGACTGTGTTACAAACAGCTGCAATTATCCTTAGCTAGGAAAGGATGGTGAGGTTACTGACTATAGTGTCGTTATATATCAGAATGTGTGAGAATTTTTAGTTCCATCCAGGTAATTCAACTAAATTACAGGATTTAGTCATTACCGGATGCGATTTAATCATTCTAACGTACATTACAAGAGAAAGAAGCATAGACGGTTTTCTCTGTTCGTGATATGTGTTACTGTACATTTTGTAGATAGGAAGAAAAAGGAGTTGATAAAAATCCAAGAATGTCTCCAAAAGAAAGTGTCATTGTTAGCAGGGTTATTAGCGTTGTCAAGATACGTATCACCTCTCTCTGTTCCCGATTGCATTCTGCTCCTTACAGCAACATGCTGTCCAAAATCAGAAATTGCGACATAATAGCACCAAATAGTGATTCTGAAATCTAAAAATAGCAAAATCTTTTCTGCGAAAACACATTTCACACTCTCTCGTTCGAAATCCATTTTCTATGTAAACCAAGAAGAAAATAGCGTTACTTTTACTAGACAATTGCTTGCCGGTTAAGAACAAATTAGAAAGTAGAGAGTATGAAATACATTTCATGTTGGTGAGTATTTTCGTTCTGTATATTGCATTTTCTATTTACCACTTCTCCTGTCTCCACAGATCATTCTCGTATCTCCCCAGCCTGACTGATCTTTCTCGTTATCCTCAGCGACCAGATTTCTGTCCTCATAATTTCTTATTTTGCATTTTATCCTGTTGTGATTAAATTATTCTTCAGTAGGAAGGAAAATGATTTGCTGCAATTCACTTGTGATTGGGAAAAATAGCACATAATACGTTCAGTCGAATAATAGAAGTATGCAACAAAAGTGTGAAACTGCTTAATGACACGCGTCTTTTGTTATTTCCTTATATCGGGATGTGATAGCTTCTTCCCTACACAGAGCCGGCCCGAGTGACCGAGCGGTTCTAGGCGCTTCAGTCTGGAACCGCGCGACCGCTACGGTCGCAGGTTCGAACCCTGCCTCGGGCATGGATGTGTGTGATGTCCTTAGGTTAGGTAGGTTTACGTAGTTCTAAGTTCTAGGGGACTGATGACCACAGATGTTAAGTCCCATAGTGCTCAGAGCCCTTTGAACCATTTTTCTTCCCTACACAGAAAGAGGACGTAGAGATACTTATTTCTACTATTGACTGCCACCGACGTATACCTCACGAACATCCAAAAGAAAGCTGTTTATGAATAGAATACCATATTACATCTACCCCAACTGCGCTCTAATGAATCCGTTTAATATTGTGATTCATAGTGCAGCTTAAATTTTTCGTCCTACCGTATTTTAGATCGATAACGGACTCTTTTGAGCAATTATATCCCTGCTGAAGGCTCAGTTTCGTTTGACGTCAAAGGACGAAAAAGAAGACAGTGGAAAGCGATCCGTTCATTACGGGTAGCGTCCATGTTGAGAACACACATCACTGTCAGCAATGAAAAAACAATCTGCTCGCTATTTGTAAGCGAATTACGAATCAGTCAGTTGAGGAGCTTTAATGCAAAATTTTGGACACGCTTAAATTATTTTGCGCAACCATTCAAACTGTTTCTAAATGAAACTTCCTGGCAGATTAAAACTGTGTGCCCGACCGAGACTCGAACAGGTCCCGAGTTCGAGTCTCGGTCGGGCACACAGTTTTAATCTGCCAGGAAGTTTCATATCAGCGCACACTCCGCTGCAGAGTGAAAATCACATTCTGTTTCTAAAAGGTTCACCTAAAAAGTCATCTTGCAGTGCAACGGATAATATGTTTTATATCAGCTTCTCGCGAACATAGACGGGTTGGTATCCGCCCATAAACGAAATATAGAAGCCAGAGGAAAACCATAAAGGGAGAAATAGTATAATATAAAAGAGTGTAACAATGAGACACAGTACTTTTTGTACCATAACCTATGCAAATATGTACTGATACATTTAATTTCCACATATATGGAATTTTATAACATTTATCCTTTGATTTTGACAGAAACGATGTTTTTATGTGCAGTGACGCATTCACAATACGGAATATTAATTATCACAAAGTTATTCCTCCCCCCTTCCCCAGGTCTGGACAAGGTTCTGACATGAAGTCGAAGACAGGGAAAGCAGAGCTGAATTCACGTGCCACAACCATGGGCTGACCTAGTGTTTTCTTATTACACACAGTTATAACTCTGTTATGGATTTGCCAAGTTTTGTGAGTTTTTCTTATCCATTTGCAGTAAAAAAACATTGACATAAAGTTTGCCAATTTAGTGAAATTTTTTTAATGATTCTCTTAAAATCCAAATAAATATAAGCCTATCCTCACTGAAAGGAACTAAGGTAGAAAAAAGTAAACTGTATTAAACAAGGTGATTAAACAAAATATTTGTACACAAATTTTTGCATTTGTTCAGCAGAATCGTATGAGAAAGAAATGAGTCACAACACTTACATTCAGCACAAAATACCATAAGCAAAGCTATTACCTCTAATAGTTGTCACCAGCTCGGTGGTATGAGAAAAAACAAAGTCATTACACATTTAATACAATGTTCTACGCAGCTGCATGTTTTATTTAGAAACAATGCGAAATAAAACTTTGTATTTTTTACTAATTCATTCACAGCTGTCCCCAATCACATAAACGAAACCTATTTCTACAATTTCAAAAGTCACCACTTGCTCCAGGTGTGCTGTCACGAAGTTACCCCTATAATCGCAGGAAATAACTGTTTTCGCTCTCCAATGGCCGAAGCAAATTACTGTAACATTTTTGGCTCTTATACTAACTGATCTGCACATATTACTTACTTATATCAACTTACCTTTAGCTTTTAGTTAGTCAGTTCTTTAAAGTTATCAGAACAGCGGAAAGTTTCCAAGACATCTAGATATACGTTTTTCCACCTGCCAACAATATGGCTTTGCAGCTTTCACCACTAATGCCAGCTCTATGCAATAACACACTGCATCAGAGCCATATGTTGAATGTTGACACTCATTACGGTGTTTAAGAAAAAAACTGTAGCGCGTTGTTGTCACAAAGTTGCCCACTTTTATGGTAAGTGTAAACTATTTGAGAAGAATCAGAAAGGAAAGAAATGTCTAATAGTCACCTCAAAAGCCACATTTTTTAGAGACATAAAACGGAAATGTCCCACTACATTTATCCTCATGAACTGTTGCGATTCGGCGGACTACCATCATCAGATTCAATAATACAAGAGACGTGAAGAAATTAACATATTTTTTTTTTTTTTTTAATTTTAGTCTGTCTTATACAGAGCAAACACTCTTCATCACAAACTATCAGAGAAGAAGAAGCAAACAGTTCAAAATACATCATCAAATTTTTGAATTATACCGTTCAAGACATTGAAATATTTTCTGTTTTGATTATTTATGTCTTCTTGATACAAACTGGTCTTTTTTCTGATAGTTTATGAGTAAATTGAATTTTTCTGTTTAAAAAATTCTAGAAGTTGTTACACTGATTTCTTTTTGCCTTTTTTTTTGCAAGTGACTAACTATGGCAAAACGCACAATTTACAGTTGTTGTGTATATTTGAAATGCGGTCCAGACTTTTTTCCATTGTATACGTCTCAAAAGCAAAACGTACAGGTGCATCGCAAGGTTACACGGATATGGAAATCATAATGCTTTTTCCAGAGCAATGTGGGTTTAATTTCGTTCGATAAACGAGTGTTCACTGCGCGTCAAAAGATGCAACGAAGATATGGACGTCAGGAGTAAAGATGATTTCGCTATTGCATGAGGACCACCGATGGCTTAGGCGAGACCATTTCTAGGACAGAATTGGCAAAGCGTGGCAAATGCTCGCAATCCCGATTACTCAACCAGTAATCTGAGAGGGAGGAAAGTGGAATTATTACCTGTCCGCAGCTAACTTCAGTGCTTTAAATGCCTTATTGTTAAAAATCGTGGTGTAACATAAATAACCGCAATAAATTACGAGAGAGTAATATTCAGTTCAGTTGTTATTCACGTCCAACGCTATTAACTCAGCAGTTTATCTTATGAGCTGGTGTGATCGAAACTCTCCGCTGTCGGCCTTACTACACAGATGTTTCTACAGAACGGTACAGTTAATACTTACACAATTAATGTGAGACAATTTGGATTTCTTCTTAAATGTCTGAGGCACAATTCCCTTTAAGTGTTATCTCCACCACTCATGAATCTTTATAACATGCGTGATTACTTTCCATTTACCACAACTACGCTGATTCTCTATTAACCAACGGAAATTGCGTAACTGAAGACGCGATGCCCCGGAGGACACCTTGACCACTGCTGGTAAAATGAAAGACAAGACAACCTGCATCAATACGTCACTTTTTTCAATAAATGTAGAGATGCAGATTCTCTTCTTTTCCCTTATACGTTTTGTTTCTCAAGAGTTATTTAACCGCTGTCGGAGGTACCATTTTCTTTTTTTCGAACAACTCTTTTTATATGTCGTAGGACTGAGCTATTTCTTGACAGCGAAAACTGTCGCAGTAAAATTAAAGAACGCAGTTTACTTCTACGAACAGATACAACAATATTCTAATGTGATGGAATCTCTTCTCGTAATATTGCTAAGATTGACTAAAGTCTTTTTTGCGGAAACTGTAATACATTTTCATATTTCGAGCAGATTTACCGTCTTTATCTTTCTATATTTGCCATGGTAAGTATCACTGCTTATTCCAGAGTTTTCAAAAGTGGAACGCAGTCGCACCAAATTAGAAATACACCTTGTGAGGCTCCCTTAGATTTTAAAGAGCAGATAAGAGAAACCTCTGAGATGTAATATTTCCCTATGTTCCTGTTGAAAGTGTCTGACAAAAATGGCACATTCTGTCGAAAATCTCCATGCAAAAATCCACTGTGTACCTTAGAAACCCTTACCTGTAAGTCCGTTCACGCTGAATTTCAGTTTCGCCTCTAGCATTTATTTCCTATTAGCCTGCTTGATGACAGAATAAAAGAATGCCCTATATTCTTCGACGTCTCTTTGACGAAGACTCTTGAAACAAATGGGTGAGGTATTTAGAGAATCTAACGTCCGCCACATCTACGTCTTCATCATCTATATGTTTCCTTCGCAAGGCATTGTATAGTGCATGGCGGAGGGTTCTTCGTATGAACATTTCTGATTTCCTGTCCTAGTCAATTCGCGTATTAAACGAGAGAAAATTGGTCTACCCCATCAGACCAAAACGATGCGCTTGATTAATAAACAACAGAGAAGGGTTAAGATGGTGGTTCTAACGCCTCACGCTTTTTGCACTGCTCCCCGCACACCCCCACTTGAGTACAACGCACTGAAAACTCATACAACGCGGTGAAACTGTCAGGAACTTCTTTGAGATATTATTCAACTCGCTCTTCACATTGACTTAGACATCAGTCACATCAAAGCGTCTACCATTCACGTGAATTCATGCGCTGTATTGATTTGCGGTAGCTTCGTATCGGTAACACCAAGTCTCGTCACGCGTGATGATTTTTTGTAGAGAATAACTGTCCCAGTTTTGTATTTCAATGAATTCGCGGCAGGCGTTCACGCGTCTTTGTTTCTGTTCGTGAGTCTAGGTGTACAGGAAAAACTTTGGACACATTTTTCTCTTTTTCAAAATATTTTGGAGAACGTCTTGACCACTTAATGTAGTGATGTGGCTCCATTGTGATTTGTGACACAATGTTGACACTCTACGGTGGCACAAATTCTTACCACTGCCTTGTGACAACTGACTGGTTGTATTCACTTCTGTTGTTTACAGTTCTTAGTTCAAGTTGCCAACCTAGTAACTGTTTTGACGGATGGCGTGTATACCGCTGTAGCACGTAAATCTCCCTTGTCATACTCAAATGGTGCGTTCAATAGTTGTTGCAGGAGTGATTCGACGAACCTATGCTGGCACACAAAACAAAGGACGAGAAAATAAAAATACATGTAATTTAGCCATTGCGCATAGCAAGTAGTCGCCCCCCCCCCCCCCCCCTCCCCTGTTAAGTCGTCTTCATGCCAGACTGCTTTCAGGGCATGTTTATTGTTAGTTTTCTAAACTCGTGTTTGTATGTCCCTGGCTGGTATCTGATATATTCGTAAAACTTATTTTGATATCGAAATATGTAAATTTCAGTGCAAGGCAGCAAACTGTGTTAAAATTAAGTTTTGACCCGAAATCTATTAAGCTCGCCCTACCCCATTCGAAATCATTCTAGCCGGTACATTAAACAATTCGTCTGCGAGAAAGTAATATTTTTTCAACGAGATTCACAGTTCCATCTGACTGCGAAACAAATGATATAGATTAAACTGTTAGCTCCGAATATTGCTACTCTTTATCTTTAATCTTGCAAACAGTCACTGTATCGGAACTGATATTCTATTCACACAGTAAATGAACACAAAATGTAACGCATCTGGTGAAAACGTACAATACACCACTTTTCCGAAATCTTTTACTGATATAATACCTCTAAACTGATTTGATATTTTCATAAATACATTCCGACAATCACTGTACTTTACAGTGGACATGAATTTTGATGATAAATAAATTTATTGACCTACTTGTACGTACGGAAAGCTCGTCTGTACTGCAATCTGTTACTATTAACGACGAATATATATATATATATATATATATATATATATATATATATATATATATATATATATATATACAGGGTGTTTCAAAAATGACCGGTATATTTGAAACGGCAATAAAAACTAAACGAGCAGCGATAGAAATACACCGTTTGTTGCAATATGCTTGGGACAACGGTACATTTTCAGGCAGACAAACTTTCGAAATTACAGTAGTTACAATTTTCAACAACAGATGGCGCTGCGGTCTGGGAAACTCTATAGTACGATATTTTCCACATATCCACCATGCGTAGCAATAATATGGCGTAGTCTCTGAATGAAATTACCCGAAACCTTTGACAACGTGTCTGGCGGAATGGCTTCACATGCAGATGAGATGTACTGCTTCAGCTGTTCAATTGTTCCTGGATTCTGGCGGTACACCTGGTCTTTCAAGTGTCCCCACAGAAAGAAGTCACAGGGGTTCATGTCTGGCGAATAGGGAGGCCAATCCACGCCGCCTCCTGTATGTTTCGGATAGCCCAAAGCAATCACACGATCATCGAAATATTCATTCAGGAAATAAAAGACGTCGGCCGTGCGATGTGGCCGGGCACCATCTTGCATAAACCAGGAGGTGTTCGCAGTGTCGTCTAAGGCAGTTTGTACCGCCACAAATTCACGAAGAATGTCCAGATAGCGTGATGCAGTAATCGTTTCGGATCTGAAAAATGGGCCAATGATTCCTTTGGAAGAAATGGCGGCCCAGACAAGTACTTTTTGAGGATGCAGGGACGATGGGACTGCAACATGGGGCTTTTCGGTTCCCCATCAGCGCCAGTTCTGTTTATTGACGAAGCCGTCCAGGTAAAAATAAGCTTCGTCAGTAAACCAAATGCTGCCCACATGCATATCGCCGTCATCAATCCTGTGCACTATATCGTTAGCGAATGTCTCTCGTGCAGCAATGGTAGCGGCGCTGAGGGGTTGCCGCGTTTGAATTTTGTATGGATAGAGGTGCAAACTCTGGCGCATGAGACGATACGTGGACGTTGGCGTCATTTGGACCGCAGCTGCAACACGGCGAACGGAAACCCGAGGCCGCTGTTGGATCACCTGCTGCACTAGCTGCGCGTTGCCCTCTGTGGTTGCCGTACGCGGTCGCCCTACCTTTCCAGCACGTTCATCCGTCACGTTCCCAGTCCGTTGAAATTTTTCAAACAGATCCTTTATTGTATCGCTTTTCGGTCCTTTGGTTACATTAAACCTCCGTTGAAAACTTCGTCTTGTTGCAACAACACTGTGTTCTAGGCGGTGGAATTCCAACACCAGAAAAATCCTCTGTTCTAAGGAATAAACCATGTTGTCTACAGCACACTTGCACGTTGTGAACAGCACACGCTTACAGCAGAAAGACGACGTACAGAATGGCGCACCCACAGACTGCGTTGTCTTCTATATCTTTCACATCACTTGCAGCGCCATCTGTTGTCGAAAATTGTAACTACTGTAATTTCGAAAGTTTGTCCGCCTGAAAATGTACTGTTGTCCCAAGCATATTGCAACAAACAGTGTATTTCTATCGCTGCTCGTTTAGGTTTTATTGCCGTTTCAAATATACCGGTCATTTTTGAAACACCCTGTATGTATATAATTTCCAGTTCAGATATTCTTGCTTTCGTATCACCTCAGTTCCACAAAAATTTTTCCTCGCGATATATTATTACAAAATCAGTTTTAAATAATGCTACCTACACTACATGGGATATCAGCGTCCATCCATTTCTAACCAAGTACATCGTGAAACTGACTAACAATCACTGACTGCTAATCTGCCGAAGATCTGTGGCAAGAACAGACTTACAAAGAATATGGTTAAATCGATGCTACGGAGGTTGAACACATTTATCAAATTAAGAACCTAATTCACATTTATGCCCAAAACTACCTGAAAATTGTCATGGCAAATGAAAGAGCCTTCTTTCACAGGGAAGGGTTTTTGGGTCCCGGTAGCGTCACGGATATTTTCTTAAGAATGGGGATTGAAACGATATGGACTCAGTCGTGCGAGGTCAATTTATTAACCGCCTGATTGAGAAGTACAGCTTCCAAGGTCAAGAAAGCCGTAAAAGGCCGAGAAAGCTGTGTACTGACCCCACAATCCTGCATACCGCACGCAAGTGACGCCACTAGCAAAGGATGACACGGCTCTCGGTCGGTCACCATTGACCCATCAGGGTCAGAACGCGGATCTTTGGTTGGTTTGCTCTACATCCCAAGCAGGCCCTAATGTGATCACGCTCATTATTTCACAAACGTAAGAAGATACAGAAACAAGTTTTTCTTCTGCAACTGCTAGCGAGGGAGGTGTCAATAAAGCCAACTTCTTTTTTCGATACCGAGAGACTGAAGCATGAATGATTTAAAGTTATGGAACCATTTACGATTTTTTTGTATTCGAGGTTTCTTGTAAAGCGGAAGGTAGCGGTATAATGCTAAAATTTTAGGTATCAAACGTATCGCAAATTACCCCACGGAAATCCTAAACGAAAAACCTAATGGACTCGACTGAGGTCCTTTTTTATGCAAATTTTTACGTGGGTGTGGTAGTGGAATGGGATTTGCATTAAGCTCTGGTGCTCACATGCAAAAAGTCTCTGGTATTTCATTCTACGAAAACATTCGTTACGGACTCAAAGTCCGTGTGTAAAACGACTGTCGAACTTTCCTGGATCAGTAGCTGAAAAAAAATTCTGATGTTGACTCTCCTATTCCATCCTACATTCGATTTTAGTGTGTGATAGGATAATCCGGCAGTCAGTTTTCGTTGGCGTCATGGAGGTGACGAAGTAGACTAGATATTACATTTTACTAAATACCCCACATTATGCTGCATAACTGCAGTTGCAAGTTGCCTATCTAACAATTTCCAAGGGCAACAGAATACAAAATGGCGTCATAATCTACTCATTATGGGATATAATCCTACGTTAAAAATTTAACATACGAGGGTCATTCGATAATTAAAGAGAAGGAAACGTTTATTTTTACAAGACAATACTTCTACTTTTCAACATAATCCCCTTGAACATTTATGCACTTGTTCCAACGGGCTACAAGCTTTTTCATTCCGGCTGAAAAGAACTATTTGTCTCGATGTTTGAACCAATTTCCCACAAATTTTTTTACGTCTTCGTTGTCCCGGAACCTCTTCAAAAATGGTTCAAATGGCTCTGAGCACTATGGGACTCAACATCTTAGGTCATAAGTCCCCTAGAACTTAGAACTACTTAAACCTAACCAACCTAAGGACACCACACACACCCATGCCCGAGGCAGGATTCGAACCTGCGACCGTAGCAGTCCCGCGGTTCCGGACTGCAGCGCCAGAACGGAACCTCTTCCAACGAAATGCTTCCTTCAGTGCACCAAACTAATGAAAATCACTAGGTGCTGAATCAGGACTGTAAGGGGGATGAGGCAGTACTTCCCAGCTCATTTTGTCGATGGTTTCACGGGTTAGTTGAGCTGTATGGGGACGTGCGTTGTCTTGCTGGAGGATCACACCTCTCCTCTGAGATCCACGACGTTTCTCTCTCATGGCTGGCTTCACCGTGTTTAAAACTAAATCCGAGTAGTATTGGCTGTTCATTGCACGCTGCTCTTCGAGATAATCACAAAATACTGGACCTTCAACAGCCCAAAACTCCCATCAATAAAACTTTTCCTGCTGATGTTTGGGTTTTGAATTCCACTCCATGCTTTGTCTTTTTGATTCTGGCTCATAATAGTGAATCCAAGTTTCGTCACAAATTAAAATTTTGTTGAGGAAGTGCTCACCTTCTCTATTATAACGTTCCTTTAGCTCTGTGCTAGCACTCTCAACCTTGTTTCCTTGTGGAGCAGCGCCAACTCCTTGGGACCTATTGTTGTGGCGTAACAAGCTAGCTACGCCACACTGAAGTAGCCGAAAGGGCACGCGTCAACTCAAGCCGTCTTGCGTTAAGTCTGAAACAGGATACGTGATGAAAGCTATAAAGAAAAGAACGGAGCTTCTCGTATACTTAACTTTAATTCTTTGTGGTACATTTCTCTTGATAATACAAGTGAGACTCTCTCCAGATATGGTTAATGGCGCCTTGCTAGGTCGTAGCCATGGACTTAGCTGAAGGCTATTCTAACTGTCTCTCGGCAAATGAGAGAAAGGCTTCGTACGTGTAGTCGCTAGCAATGTCGTCCGTACAACTGGGGCGAGTGCTAGTCAGTCTCTCGAGACCTGCCTTGTGGTGGCGCTCGGTCTGCGATCCTGAAAGTGGCGACACGCGGGTCCGACATGTACTAATGGACCGCGGCCGATTTAAGCTACCACCTAGCAAGTGTGGTGTCTGGCGGTGACACCACACCTATCTTGCACATGTCCTGCAGTACTACAGCTAGTTACAGATAATGTTATGAACTGTACTAGTACTAACTTGAAACTTATCAACTATCACTTCCACAGGCACACGGCGGTCGGCACGAATAGTGTCATCAATTTGACTTTCAAGTGAGGGAGTTGAAACTGCAACTAATCGGCCAGAACGGTGTTCGTCAGTCACTGACTAGCGGTCATTTATGAAGTGCTCTACCCACTTGTAAAAGTTTGCACGAATCATACAACCTCCACCATAAAGCGTGTAAAAAACGAATCGTAGTAAGACTGTTAGTAAGTGCTGTTATGAATGGTGTATACGTCTTGAGAAGAGCGGTAAAACTACCGTATGCTACCGTAAACTATCATGAGGAAGCGTAGACTACGGTAATATTCCAAGTAGCTTATGTCGACTACGTTAGGTGTGTTACACACCAGTCGGGCTTTACCTCATATCGATCGCTTTCTTGACATGTGCAGTGTGTGTCTTACGAGAGTCCCCTAGAAGCCGGAAGCGGTGAACCGTCTCGAAATTGAATGCAGGGTAAACTACAGAGCATTTTCGTTCTGCATGGTTACCCTCGTGTCTGTTACTTAAAAATAAAAAGTATTAATAGTAAAATTGAAATTGACAATGTTTAACTCAGGATTCATTTAAAAATCGTCGATTTGCAATGTGAAACAGGGGGATGTTGCTGTACAAATTAAGAAACAATACAGATTTATCATATAGCGCTAGAAAATCCAATTTCCTTAAAATATAGAACACAAAAGAAAAAACTGAAAACAACCATCGCTTCAATACTTTGTCGAGCTTATATAAAACATGCTTCTGTTATTCATAAACAACATTGGCATTTATTGATAACAAGAGGAAATGGTTCAAATGGCTCTGAGCATTATGGGACTTAACTTCTAAGGTTATCAGTCCCCTGGAACCTAGAACTTCTTGAACCTAATTAACCGAAGGACATCACACACATCCATGCCCGAGGCAGGATTCGAACCTGCGACCGTAACGGCCACGCGGCTCCTGACTGTAGCGCATAGAACCGCTCGGTCACCCCGGCCGGCAACAACAGGAAACTCTTGCCTTTGATCATGATGAAGATCTATTCGACTGAGTACCAAATAACAACAATAGTTATATAGATTTTTTTACGTTTGTGCATTTAAACTGTACTTACACTGAAATTAGTTGCTTTGCGTACATGAAATCGCAGAAGTTACGCCAGCAACTAACTTTCATTACGTATAAATTGTAATTATATCCTGTAAGGATGTTAAATAAACAATGAGCTTACACTGAATGATACGTGGTTCTAATTATATTCAAAACAAACATAAAACAAAGGAAACTCGTCGTTTCCCAGTCCCTCTCTTGCACATTTATTTATGTTTGTTTTCCTGCCAATGCGAACAGTACTAACGGTAATCCTACCGTTTACTACGTCATTTATTTAGTGAACCAAAACTACCGAACCGTAGTAATGGTAGAGAGCAACTGTAGTTTTGATGCAGCCTATCTCACACGGCGCAAAGTAACCCGAATTTATTCACCCAGTACATGAGTGGGCTTAATGACTTCCAACAAACATTACACATAATTTGAAACATTACAGATAGTTTCCTTGGCGACAAAAATTATGAAAGGAAAAAAGTTTATCGGTTATTACATTTTCGTTGTTCATAGGGCTAAATTTCAGCATCAGACAAGACCTTTTAATTTATTACTTCTTTACTATCAACTCTATTCGCATCGCATTTTGGAGACTGTATACCCATCTACCATAAAAGTTACGTGCAAAATTATATCGCTCTACGAACCATAGTTCGAGAGATATGTTGCCAGCAAACTGATTCGTGAATTACTAGTTTTTGCCTATAACGGAGGACAAATTATCCAGAGTACAACTCATCCAGTATTTGAGAATGTTAAACCATAACTAAATTTTATCTGTCTTGCTAGCTTGAAGTGAAATATTCGACACGTTAATTCAGACTTTTAAATCTGTTTTATAAATGGAAATTCTATTTTTTGGAAAATCGGGGAAGGGAGATTGACGGGTACTCGAAAATTGGTCAAACAGTCCCACCGTAACCTACCTGACGTGCATTCTTCAAGGTTCTTCTAATGAATGTTAGTCCGTCGCCTGGTTTTCCCTAGAGTCTGTTTCCTTCTTCGAATGTCTACTCAAAAATTACCCTTTCTTTCAACCTCGCTACTGAGATGAGAAAACTTTTGGCATAGGCAGGTCTACTTGAAACATTCTCCGTCTTTCGGTAAGGCTTTCACGTAGTGTTTCATGTGGCCCAACTTAATTCGTAGAGGTGGTAATATAAACTTTTTTTTTCAGATTCACGAAGCTCTGCGCATTAAGAAAAACTGCCAAAATGTTTTTTAAACTCATATTAGTTACATTGTATACTAAGTAGTGAAACCAGTGCCGCTGAAGTTTAAACAGTAAATGAAATATGTAAGAAACGTATGTTTTTAAATCATCTGATATTAGCTGAAAAATATTGGCATGTGATACGGCCCTTTCTTTTATTACCTTAGCATACAACACACTGAAAAGCATAAGAATAATCCAGTTTCATTGGTCAGTGTATTAACGAATACTTAGTATCGATAGGTATCGCAACGAGTATCGATACTCAAATCAGTAAGATCCCTAGTCCTACGTGAAGGTTCCAAAATAATCACGGGCATCTGATGCACAATAACAGAAATCATAAAAATAAACCAACACATCAGGCAGGGCTGTGTCTTGTCACTGACACTATTTATCGCCTATATTGAAGATGTCATGGAAAAACGAAAGAAATAAGTACATGAAGACATACAACCGAAGGAAAGCTATTATCTGAATGCTGTATTATATTCAGATGACGTAGTGTTAGTAGAGAATAATGAAGAAAGTTTACAATACTCGGTTTATAGGTAATATGACCTGGGAAGACAATGTTACAATCTGAAGACATCCTCCACTAAAACTAATGTTATGGTTAAGTACGATCAGAAATTGTTATTGAAGGCACGTCACTGAACAAGTCTCCAGTTTTAGATATTTACGGTGCGATGCCAATTTGAAATAACGATAATGATGTTCAGAATAAAAATCAATAAATTCCAGCACACTTATAGAATTCTAAAGTCATCAGATGACCAAAACAAATTACAAAATGATTTAGATGAGATATCTGTATGGTGCGAAAAGTGGCCGTTGACCCTGAATAAAGAAGAGTCTGAAGTTATTCACATGAGTGCTAATAGGAATCCGCTAAATTTCGATTACGCGATAAATCACACAAATCTGAAGGCTGTAAATTCAAGTAATACTTAGGGATTACAGTTACAAATAACCTAAACTGGAACGATCACATAGGTAATGCTGTGGCTAGAGCAAACCAAAGACTGCGATTCATGGGCAGAACACTTAGAAGGTGCAACAGGTCTACTAGAGAGACTGCTTACACCACGCTTGTCCGCCCTATTCTGTAGTATTGCTGTGCGGTGTGCGATCCGCATCAGGTGGGAGTGACGGATGACATCGAAAAAGTTCAAAGAAGGGCGGCTCGTTTTGTACTATCGCGAAATAGGGGAGATAGTGCCACAGACATGATACATGAATTGGAGTCGCAATTATTAAAACCAATGCGTTTTTCGTTGCGAACGGATCATTTCATGAAATTTCAATCACTTGTTTTCTCATCCGACTGCGAAAACACTCTGTTGCCACTCACCTACATAGGGAGAAATGATCATCACGATAAAATAAGAGAAATTAGGGCTCGCACAGAAAAATTTAAGTGCTAGTTTTTCCCGCGCGCCTTTCGAGAGTGGAACGGTAGAGAGATAGCATGAAGGTGGTTCATTGAACCCTCTGCCAGGCACTTAAATGTGAATAGCAGAGTAAACATGTAGATGTAGATGTGACTAAAAACTGTAAATAATAAGACGAGGAAAAACACAAAACTGAAGTCCTACAAATCATTGGCTGTGCCTGCCCTGTTCTATGTTAGCGAACCTTGGATTGAAACAAAAAAAAAATTGTTGCTTTTGCCGTGTTTGTGATATGGCGGAAGTCTTCAAACCATATAGATGAGTGCTATTTCTACCATAGTCTACCTATAAAAGCAGAATTGCTTTTGAAGAAAAGAGTAACAGGTCAGTACCCTGATCTACACCACCTACTGTAAATGCCATTCAGATATTTTGTCAGTTCCTACGCCACCCCGAAATTATTAAGAGACTGAAGTGGAAAATGACAAAAGTGTGGAAGAAGAATAACCCAGCAAGCATCCCACATTCTACGAGTCTGATTTCGACTGCACAGACCGAGTGAAGCGGAGTTTAGCGAAGCCATTCAAGTCTTTGACCTGTCGAAGAAGAAGGCAGGCCTCCTGGTGATCAGCATCTGATTCCTTCTTTGATCAGAGAAACAATCTTGTTACTCTTCTGGCCCAACCACCTACCAGGTATATTTAAAACTGTGTCAAATGGACTTCCATTGTTGTTGGTACATGTTGGTACAAAGTATCGTTTTGCTATTATCTATTAACATAAAATATTTCCATACGTTGTATATTGTTATCATATTCACTCAGAATCAAAGAGGCAGGACACTGGTGTAATATTCTACAATATTTAATATTTCACAATCCGGATTTCGGCTGCAAAGCCGGCGCCAGGGGCAAAGATAAATACGCTCGACTGTCAAATTTTAGTTGGATGAAAGATTTAAATTAGTGCATCTACAGAGATCTCAGGTGCTTTCTAAAGATGACAGTTGTTACTATTTTATTGTTTGTATGTATGTATACTTAGTCATACTGATTTTTCTCAATCGAAAAATTGTAGGATTTGACTCATAAAGTGAAGGAACCATGAAATATATTTTTTGTTGTTGGGCCGAGTGCTGGTAGCTCTTGAAATAGCAACATCAAAATTATTTATCAACTCACTACTATATAGAGCAAAATCAGACAAAACGCGAATGTGTTTCTGACTGCTATCAGAAAAAAAGTTCGTATAATATTTCTTTTGTTTTCCTCCTGACGTCGTGACAAATGAAAATGACTCGGCGGCAGAGATGTACTTTTGTTCATGCGAGCGTTTAATCGAAGCATGAACGAAAAACTAATAAAGGAAACGCCACATCACAGCAAGGAAGGTAAACGTAATGCGTTAACGTCAGGGTTGGGGGAAGTGTAAGATATTACATCTCACGTATAACGAACGAGATCCTGTTCACTATACGTGACAAATACAACGTAGGACCCGCGTATTTTGCCATGCGTGAAAAGAACCCATCAACACTCATCGTCGCTGACATCATCGTAGTCTCTATTGCAGGAGTGGACATACAACCCAACAGAAGGCTTTCATAGCCGGGTGACATGTGATACAAATTCACGTACTTGCGGTTACGAAAGCTTTCCGCATATAAACACTCGTCGCCGACACTTTTGCCTTTTCTAATGTGTTCGCCGAAGCGACGGACGACCAGTGCGTGCGTAAGTCGTACGCAACTCAACGCACGGCGGGAATGCGTGAGCGCGTACACGCAGTATTGGCGGTGTCGCGTGGCAGGGGACGGCAGCGCCCCTAGCGGCCAGAGCCGCAATTAGCGATGCCGACCGTTGCGGTCTCCCGTATCGGAAAGGGCTGGCAGAGGGGGACAGAACTCGCATGAATGAAAAGTGCCGGAAGGGGGGGGGGCGGAAGGAGGGGGTGGAGGGCGACACACACGCACCCCAGGCGCACGCACTGCGTAAGAAACATGGCCGCCGGACGCCCAGGTGGCCGGCGGAAAGAGGGCGTGGACGTCTTTGAGAGGCACCCCTTCTGCAATTCATACGATGCGTAAGCGCACTGCAGGTATGGCGGGAACCAGTGTATGTGATGGCTGGGTTGGGTGAGCGGGAGGGGGGGGGGGAGAGTTTGACTTCGCGGGAGGGAGGGCCGAAGTAATGCTAGAAATAATAACGCTAAAAGGGGCGGGGCGTACATTAAAAAAAAAAAAAAGAAATGCCTCTGTGTAGGCAGGGCGGGTTTTAGCACGTGTGTGCTTAATGTTGTCCGGGATGGTTCCATCCCAGTGGGCTTGCACCCTCGAGAACGGTGCAGTCTCTGCTAACGACACACCCTATTTTCGCACCTGCACCCACCTACCTCCCCCACTTTTCCTCCCCACGTCTGTTCCGCACGCCCACCGCAAGTGAAGTCAGTGTGAATACGTCCACTAATCTCTGATGGAAGCAATGCGGGAGGGACTTCCGTACATGTTTGGATAGGGGGAGAGGGGGCGGTGGGCTGCAAGTCACTTACAAGAAGGGAGGAGAAGGAGAGAGTACCATACGTGCGTGTATTTCTCCAGGTAGATGTGTGTGTGTGCGTGGGGAGCAGACTTCTAAAGAGACGCCAACTCATTAAATCCCCAAGTCCCGGCCGTAATTTCTTAGCCGCGATGCAGGTAGCTTGCAGTGGCAGTGGTGGATGGGTGGGGGTACTATTGTCTTTATTATTGTTGAGACGCACTTACGAAATGCAAGGGTATTGTCCCTCGTTCAGACGTCGCAAAAAGACAAAGGCTGACTCGGTTGCTGAGATGCGTCGCATTGCAACCATCATCATCATCGCCAGCCATTTTTTATTGTATTTGTAGGCCACTGTCAATTAGTACACAGGCAACCTCTTAAGCAGTTATTGAAACAGTAAACATATGAAATATAACAGCGATTGCACACTGATTTGCTTGGTTGTGCTTCTCTTAAGGGGCTCCGGAACGCCCTATACTTGCAATGTTAAAATAACGCTTATAAATTACATCTTCCCTCACAAAGTATTTGAGCTAGGAAGTTGAACTTTTTGCAGATTATTTATTGGAATATGGGCTACAACTTAACACAGGGATTTTACAAAATTTTAGTTCAGTTATTAAAGATGATTTTTTTTCAATTGTAATGAAAATTCACAACATTTTGTGCAATTTTTATTTATATATTCAAAAATATACAGTTTTTTGGAAAAAGGCTGTGTTAAATTATGCAGAAGGTATTGTGTAACATTTACTGAAAGTTTGAAACAAATATGTTTGGAAGATCCTTAGAAAACATGTAATTAGTATGAGAAAATAAAAGTTTTGTGAATCGAGCGACAAAGATTGGATTAACTTTTTAGTGCATTCCAGACCCATAGGATGGATTATCTTCATCCTCTGCAAACTCCTCCTCCAGCTTCCTCTTGTTCCTCCTCCTGTTTACTCTTGCTTGTATTTCTAGACTCTTTACAGCCCTGTCTGCAGCCCGAAGGCGTTCCTTGTCTAAAGCAAGCACCGCTCGTTGTTGTGTTCGTAGATTTTGCTACCATTTTCTTCAGTTGCAGTTACTGCAACACTGTTCCAAAAGGTGGTCATGTATGAACACTTATCACATTTCAGTTGTATTTCACTAGCAAGTCCTACGTGCATTATTATGGAGAGTTCCAGACCAACTTCACTACAATGAATACATCTTACACAGTTTGCAAAAATTCCTTTGAGAACCGACATATCAAATATTTCATTCACATCCGATTCGCCCATAAAACATTCATAGTTTTCACTCATTGAACCAAGCTTCTTCTGTGAAGTATTTTCTTTCCCACTTTGACTGCTATGGGCAGGTGTACTTGAGAGGTTAGGTTCACTCACTTGGTTATCGTCTTTATTGTTTACGGTAATTACACATACCTTTGGCTTTCCAACATTTCTCCTTTTCTTAAAAGCCTTCAGAGGATTTCTAATAACTTTACTTTTACTCATTATTATACTTCAACAAAACAGAGACTCAAGAAACAGAATTAATTACGAATATTTTCGAGATAACGACAGAGTAAATAAACATGAAACAATCGACAATCACACCAGCGA
The DNA here is from genome assembly GCF_023898315.1 of Schistocerca nitens. Taxonomy (NCBI): domain Eukaryota; kingdom Metazoa; phylum Arthropoda; class Insecta; order Orthoptera; family Acrididae; genus Schistocerca; species Schistocerca nitens. The sequence goes on along the minus strand of NC_064623.1, from coordinate 84,326,538 downwards.
TATATATTGAACCATCACAGGTTAGCCACAACACATTCTTTATCTCACATCACTAAAATGTACCTGATGAACACGGACGTTAATAATAACACCATTTGACAGCAGTTTAACAGCGCCACAGTGGGTCACGCCCATGTAGAACACATTTCAAAAAAAATTTAAAAATAGTTGTAGTCTTCGGAATTGAATATATTATATATCTATTAAAAGGTAATAGTCTGCAGATTCAGAAAACGCAAAAAAGTAAAAATTGAACTTTTCATGATTTTGAGCCTTTCCGGAGCCCCTTAAGGGCTCGTCTTCATTCTATTGTTCTAATTTCTACATCTGCATCCGTACTCCGTGGGTGCGTGGCAGAGTCTACTCTGTACCACAACTAATACTTTCCTTTCCTGTTATACTCGCAAATAGAGCGAGGGAAAAACGATTGCCGGCCGCTGTGGCCGCAGTTCTAGGCGCTTCAGTACGGAACCGGGCTGCTGCTGCGGTCGCAGGTTCGAATGCTGCCTCGGGCACGGATGTGTGTGATGTCCCTAGGTTAGTTAGGTTTAAGTAGTTCTAACTCTAGGGGACTGATGACCTGAGATGTTAAGTCCCATAGTGCTCAGAACCATTTGAACCATTTTGAAAAACGATTGTCTAGATGCCACCGCATAAGCCCTAATTTCTCGTATCTTATCATCGTGGTTCTTATGCAAAAGTCCGCAGCTCGTGGTCTAGTAGGTAGCGTTGCTGCCTCTGGATCACTGGTTCGCCGGTTCGATTCCCGGCCGGGTTGGGGATTTTCCTTGCCGGGGGACTGGGTGTTTGTGTTTATCCTCATCATTTCATCATCATTCGTGAACATGTCTAGATTGGAGTATGTAAAGACTGGGTCTTCGTACGGGCGCTGATGACCGCGCAGTTGAGCGTCCCACAAACCAAACCATCATCATCATCATCTTACGCCGCGCGGGATTAGCCGAGCGGTCTCAGGCGCTGCAGTCATGGACTGTGCGGCTGCCCCCGGCGGAGGTTCGAGTCCTCCCTCGGGCATGGGTGTGTGTGTTTGTTCTTAAGATAAATTAGATTAAGTAGTGCGTAAAACTTAGGGACTGATGACCTTAGCAGTTAAGTCCCATAAAATTTCACACACACACACACATCTTAAGCAAAATGTACATTGGCGGCAGCACTATGGTTCTGTAGTCATCTTCAAATGTCGTTTCTCTAAAATTTTTTCAATAGTGTTCCTCGAAAAGATCGTCTTGCTGTAGGGAGTCCAATTTGAGTTCCTGAAGTATCTCCGTAGCAACTCCGTGTTGTTTGAACCTGCTGGCAATAAATCTAGCAGCCTGCCTCTGACCTGCTTCGATGTCTTCCTTCAGTCCGACCTGGTGCAGATTCAAAACACTCGAGAAGCACTCGAGAATAGGTTGCACTTGCGTCCCACATGGGGTCTGCCTTACAGGTGAACCACACTTTCCCAGTATTTCCCCAATAAGCCGAAGTCGACAATTCCCCTTTGAAACGTCCCCTTTGAACAATTATACAAGACTGTGCTTAAACTGACACACAATATTTTTAGCGCAACGCAATCTGACTTTCAAAAATCCCTACAAAATAGGTTCAAATGGCTCTGAGCACTATGGGACTCAACTGCTGAGGTCATTAGTCCCCTAGAACTTAGAACTAGTTAAACCTAACTAACCTAAGGACATCACAAACATCCATGCCCGAGGCAGGATTCGAACCTGCGACCGTAGCGGTCTTGCGGTTCCAGACTGCAGCGCCTTTAACCGCACGGCCACTTCGGCCGGCAAATCCCTACAAAAGAATGGCCCTGACTAACATTAACCAATACCTTTCACAAATCACTTACCTCACAAAAATCTTCGTTACTGGAACTACTGCAATACAGCGAGCGCCACTACTGCCAGCTAAATAAAAGATTCAAACTACTGAAGGCACTAACTACTGATAGGCATAGTTAGCAAATGAAAGATTTTAATAGAGAACAAACAATGTATTTACCTTAATAATGTTGAAAACTCACAATATACATATCCGTTCATGACATCCAGTGTTAAAAATTTCAAAACTCCGCCATCTCTCTCCCCACATCCACCACTGCTGGTGGCTCACCTCCAACTGCGCAACGCTACGCGCTGTTCACATCCAGCTGCCGCTGCCCAACACTACAATGGCAGACAACAATGCAAACTAGCCACAGACTGCACACAGCACAGCCAGTGATTTTCATACAATAAGAAAACGTAAACAGCCTACTTACATAGCCCCCATGCTCCCCACAAAAAATTTTACAAATTGTTTTGGGCACTGGCCAATAATGATTTGAAAAAATTTTCATAATTCCAATAACAAAGAAATCAAATGCACACACTTATTGATACAATGTTGATCAAAAGCTAAAATTTTCTCACAGTCCATAAAGACAGTCCTGATCATTCATCACAGTAAAATTGTAGTGTTTTTTTTTTTTTTTTCTCAAAGTCTGAGCAGTAAAAGAGAATGCACACGGAAGTAGTGGATTTCCATGCAGTCTTGAAGAAGTAGTGTTGTCCTTCCAATGGAATGACAGTGCTGACTCTTGACATGCAGACAGGTAATGGGCCACAACAGAGCAAACCCACAGGACAGTCAGTCGAAGTTTTGAAGAATATTGGTAGGTAGGTCATCACAAAGCAGACCCACAGTAGTGCTGGTAGAGATTAGGGTATTGGTGGGCCACCAGAGGTGCAGACCCACTGCAGTCCTTGTAGAAATAATGGTATTGGTGGGTCATCAAATGTCCAGACCCACTGCAGTCCTTGTAGAAATAATGGTATTGGTGGGTCATCAAAGGTGCAGACCCACTGCAGTCCTTGTTGAAATAATGGTATTGGTGGGTCATCGTAGGTGCAGACCCACTGTAGTCCTTGTAGGGACGGCAAGCAGCCATCTGTTGCGACTGTGCAGTTGCACAATCACCATCGAAGAGTCCTCAATAGTGTTCAAAAGTCATTATATATATATATATATATATATATATATATATATATATATATATATATATATATATCAGGTCATCCAGTCTTACAAATTTACTGTCTCTGTCCAAAACTCCGCCATCTCACTCCCCACATCCACCACTGCTGGCGGCTCACCTCCAACTGCGCAACGCTACGCGCTGTTCACATCCAGCTGCCGCTGCCCAACACTACAATGGCAGACAACAATGCAAACTAGCCACAGACTGCACACAGCACAGCCAGTGATTTTCATACAATAAGAAAACCCAAACAGCCTACTTACACCTTCCCTACCAATATGCTGCCGTGCTCGTTCCATTTCATATTGACTTGCAGACATTTAAACAACGTAACTGTGTCAGGCAGGACACTACTGAACATTACGGGGTTTCTTATTCCTGCTCATCCACATCACACAAACTAGAAATTTTTTCTGAGTCATTTTGTATTTCCCTTCATTCACTGGATCATGACACCTTCCCGTGCATCGCATCAGCATTAGCAAACAACACCAGATTGCTGTCCACACTGTCACTCATATCATTTATTTATATACAAAATAATACGGGCCCTATCACACTTCCCTGGGCCACTACTGGCGATGCTATTCTCTTTGACGAACTTTCGCCGTCGAGGACAACATACGAGGTTCTATTACTTACGTTTTTGAGCCACTCGCATATCTAGGACCCTATTCGATATGCTCGTAACTTTGTTAACAGCCTGCGTCGCCGTGTCAAATGCTTTCTGCAGATTTGGAAATATGGACTCTGCCTGTTGCCCTTCATCCATAGTTCGCAGTATATTATGTGAGAAAAGGGCAAGCTGAGTTTCGCATGGGCGATGCTTTCTAAAACCACTCTGTTTCTTGGACGTAAGCTTATCGGTCTCAAGAAAATTTAGTATACTTGAACTGACAATATGTTAAAAGGTTCTGCAGCAAACCGATGTTAGGGGCACTGATCTTTAATTTTGCGGGTTCGTTCTTATATCAGTCACCTGCGCTTTTTTCCAGGTAGCGTTACCAAGATTTTAGTACTTTCAACAGTGCAGTCCAGTCAGCAATTGTGATAATCTACGAGGGCAGTTCAATAAGTAATGCAACACATTTTTTTTCTCGGCCAATTTTGGTTGAAAAAACCGGAAATTTCTTGTGGAATATTTTCAAACATTCCCGCTTCGTTTCGTATAGTTTCATTGACTTCCTACAGGTGGCAGCGCTGTACAGAGCTGTTAAAATGGCGTCTGTAATGGATGTGCGTTGCAAACAACGGGCAGTGATCGAGTTTCTTTTGGCGGAAAACCAGGGCATCTCAGATATTCACAGGCGCTTGCAGAATGTCTACGGTGATCTGGCAGTGGACAAAAGCACGGTGAGTCGTTGGGCAAAGCGTGTGTCATCATCGCCGCAAGGTCAAGCAAGACTGTCTGATCTCCCGCGTGCGGGCCGGCCGTGCACAGCTGTGACTCCTGCAATGGCGGAGCGTGCGAACACACTCGTTCGAGATGATCGACGGATCACCATCAAACAACTCAGTGCTCAACTTGACATCTCTGTTGGTAGTGCTGTCACAATTGTTCACCAGTTGGGATATTCAAAGGTTTGTTCCCGCTGGGTCCCTCGTTGTCTAACCGAACACCATAAAGAGCAAAGGAGAACCATCTGTGCGGAATTGCTTGCTCGTCATGTGGCTGAGGGTGACAATTTCTTCTCAAAGATTGTTACAGGCGATGAAACATGGGTTCATCACTTCGAACCTGAAACAAAACGGCAATCAATGGAGTGGCGCCACACCCACTCCCCTACCAAGAAAAAGTTTAAAGCCATACCCTCAGCCGGTAAAGTCATGGTTACAGTCTTCTGGGACGCTGAAGGGGTTATTCTGTTCGATGTCCTTCCCCATGGTCAAACGATCAACTCTGAAGTGTATTGTGCTACTCTTCAGAAATTGAAGAAACGACTTCAGCGTGTTCGTAGGCACAAAAATCTGAACGAACTTCTCCTTCTTCATGACAACGCAAGACCTCACACAAGTCTTCGCACCCGAGAGGAGCTCACAAAACTTCAGTGGACTGTTCTTCCTCATGCACCCTACAGCCCCGATCTCGCACCGTCGGATTTCCATATGTTTGGCCCAATGAAGGACCCAATCCGTGGGAGGCACTACGCGGATGATGAAGAAGTTATTGATGCAGTACGACGTTGGCTCCGACATCGACCAGTGGAATGGTACCGTGCAGGCATATAGGCCCTCATTTCAAGGTGGCGTAACGCCGTAGCATTGAATGGAGATTACGTTGAAAAATAGTGTTGTGTAGCTAAAAGATTGGGGAATAACCTGGTGTATTTCAATGCTGAATAAAACAACCCCTGTTTCAGAAAAAAAATGTGTTGCATTACTTATTGAACTGTCCTCGTAATATATAATAAACTGTCAACTTCGATTGCGGTAATGAAACCAACCTTTACCTAGGTTTCAGCCCAAGTATTTGAGCCTTCTTCAGAAGATATACCTGATTTTATAATATGTCTACGAGGGCATGGTCTAGAAATAAATTTCACGTGAGCTCCCGAGGCCCACCGCACGGCGTCCATTGAGACGAGGCGCTCGCCGGGGCTTAAGTCTTAGTGTTGACTTAGTACCTATGTACCGCATTTTTAAAATGTGACTACGCCTATTTAGGCTGTTTTAGTTTTATTTCTAGATCATGCCCTCGTGACATATTATAGAATCAGGTATATCTTCTGAAGAAGGCTCAATTACTTGGGCTGAATCCTAGGTAAAGATTGGTTTCATTGCCAAAATCGAGGCTTATAGTTTCTTATATATTACCATGGTTACAAAAGAGGCATATACAATGCTTTCCTTATATCAAAAATCTTTGTTCTTGAAGACTGAGAAGCTCACTTCAAGTCAGCAACATGTTTACATGCTATCAGTGGTGGATACATATGGGGGGCCATTCTAGTGATCTCGATACGTTATTCTGTCTGGCATTTGTGCGAGAAAAGTCGCGAATATTCTACTATTTTCTCGTACAGAGAACCTTCGATTCGTAGCGTTACAAATACGGACTATTCGCCGAATAGGAAGCTAGTTTACATTCAGAAGCAGAAATATTAAGACTGAAGAATGAATTCACCATTTACGGAAGAGAACCACAACTGTAACTTTTTTATATCATAAGATGGCGTTGTATTGTATATGTATATGTAATATAATATAATATACATAATATAACATATAACACAATATAGTGTGTAACATAATATAATATATAATACGATATAACAACATAATAACGTTTTATTTGAATAAAACTTTCTTAAATTTTGCATATGACTTATCTTTTATTACCATAAAAGTAAAGGTGGCTGAAGATATATTTATAGCGCCCCCTCCTTGAGGTTTTTCTGTATCCGCCACTGCCATGCTATACTGAAGTGGCGCATATAGGCTTAACACGTGTTTTTATAAGGTATATTGGGTACTCAAAGGAAGGATGGAAAAAAAGTAAGTAAACTTTTTATTATTTCTGAAGTTAGTACATTTATCCTACTGTGAGACAAGAAAGTGTAAACATGTCTTAATTGTTTTGGGTTGCTTATGGAAACCATGATTGAACCCAGGCGTCCGCCTCTTCGTCCGAAGCAAATAGACGATCACGAACGTCCTTCTTCATGGCCTCAAAAATATGGAAATCGCATGGGGAGAGGTTGGGACAGTATATAGGACGTGTGAGGTCTTCGCAGCGAAACCTCTGCTGCATAGTCGAAACGATAACCACTCTAGCTGCGGAAAATCATGAAGACCTTTTTCTTTTATCAAAACTAGACATGATTGTCTTATTGGGATTGCCGCGAACTTTCTGTGAATAAAAATTTGGTATTTCACTCTTTGATCGCTATTTTTTATTTTCAATTACCGGTTTCAGGCTAGCTGCCCATCTTCAGATCATATATTGCAGTTACAGAGTAACCTGTCATAACTGACAGCGAACCAATAGTTATCTACTGACAGGTTACTCTGTAACTGCAATATATGATCTGAAGATGGGCAGCTAGCCAGAAACCGGTCACTGAAAATAAAAAATAGTGATCAAAGACTGAAATGCTATATTTTTGCCTTTTTCTTTGACTGCAGTGGACAGTCGCTCATTGTCCTTCTGGACAAGGGCATCACAATGAACGCACAGCGGTACTTGGACGTTTTGCAAAAATAGAAGCGCGCCGTAAAGACCAAATGCCAAGGAATCTCGACAGACGGCATCATTGTCTTACAGGATAATGCCCGCCATATACCGCCAAGGATGTCTCGACTACGCCTGTCCCGATTCGCCCGCGTGCGATCCCTATATTTTTGGAGCCTTGAAAGAAGTCATAGTGACTGTCGATCTGCTTCGGATGAAGAGGTTCTTTCCTGAGTACAGTCAAGGTTCTCTAGACAGTCACAAACATCTTTCTATGAAAGCACTGACTATCTTGTCTGACAGCGGCGTAAGTGTATTAACAGTTGTGACGATTACTTTTTAAGTAACAAACAGTGCACCTTGTACTCTCTTTTAGGAGTGTGACTAGAATCGATGGAAACAGTATGCGTAGGCCTATATACTGAAACCTATTTTTAATGGCAGGCCTTCTTGTAAATCAGAGCCTACCACAACTCATCGTGATCATCTCCTTGTTGTATCCAAAGAAATGTACTGGGTGGTTATAATTAAACTTTCTCTATTTAACACATTATAACACGGAAATTAATTACCATAAGAGTACCAAACTTGGTAGCGTTAATGTCAAGGATATGAGGAAGAGAAATAATGCAGAATCAATTCAATTGAAACACTTTTAACGTGCTGCTACGGTAGATCATACCAACACATACCGGTACCACTACTGCTACAAAAGGGGCTCAATATGGCGCACATCAGTGTCCAGAAGAGCCTGAGAGCGCGGGATTGCATTCTGAGCAGGAGAACCAAGCTTGCCTCTGGATATGCTGGCTACCTGTTTCGATGTGCTGCGCTTCAGATCAGCATATGTGTGAATGTTCACATGGTTAACCCTGTCCTTCAGGTAGCCCCACAGCCAGAAATAACAGGGACTGCGATCGGGTGGTCGTCCCGGCTGAGCATATGGAAATGATCGGCTCATAATTCAATCATTTCCAAATTTGTTTCGGGGAAGCAGGTAAGCTTCACGTGTGATGTGCGGTGGGGCCCCAACTTGCATCAACACTGATGAGTTCAGTGCCTCTCTCCACTATAGGACGGGTATGACATGCTGGCGAAGCACATCGTGGTAACGCTGGCCAGTCGCACTGTATGTCTTTGGTCCTTGAGCGCCAAACTGTTCAAAAAAGAATGGGCCAATAATGAACGCAGCAATCAAGCCACACCATACGGTGACATGTTCACTGTATAGAGGAACGTCATGCACAGTGACCGGAGATGGAAGATCCCCACACTCGGCAATTCTGTGTGTTCACCTCACTCACCAGAGGAAAATGAGCCTCACCTGTCCATAGGATGATCCAGTGCCAGCTCTCGTCAAGTTCAATGCTTGCGAGAAAATGGAGAGCGAAGTCAACAAGTCGTCGTGCGTCCTGTGGTGCGAGCTGGTGTACGATATGGATCTTGTACTAATACCATTTGGGAATGGTTCAAGCACCTTCTGTGCAGTGGACCACCGGATGTTCAACTGTTGCGACACAGCACGCGCACTGCCTGACGATCGAGAATTGCGCGCAGCGTTGTCTCAAATGTTCAAATGTGTGTGAAATCCTATGGGACTTAACTGCTAAGGTCATCAGGCCCTAAGCTTACACACTACTTAACCCAAATTATCCTAAGGACAAACACACACACCCATGTCCGAGGGAGGACTCGAACCTCCGCCGGGACCAGCCGCACAGTCCATGACTGCAGCGCCTTAGACCGCTAGGCTAATCACGCGCGGCGCAGCGTTGTCTGCCATAGCAACGGTGATTTCATCAACCACCTTCTAAGTTAGCTGTTTTAAGTTTTTTGTTGGTAACTCTGTATGAAAATCACTGACTGTCCTGTGTACAGCCTGTGGCTGGTTGGACTCATTGTTGGTATATTCGCTTGTGTAGTGTTGGGCAGTTGGATGTGAACAGCGCGTAGCGTTGGGCAGTTGGTGGTGAGCCGCCAGCAGTGGTGGATGTGGGGAGAGGGATGGCCGAGTTTTGAGAGGTTATTATAAGTGGACGAGCTGGACGTGTGTCCGCCAGAAAAAGGAAATTTGTATATATATATATATATATATATATATATATATATATATATATATATATATATATATATATATATATTATACAGGGTGTTTCAAAAATGACCGGTATATTTGAAACGGCAATAAAAACTAAACGAGCAGCGATAGAAATACACCGTTTGTTGCAATATGCTTGGGACAACAGTACATTTTCAGGCAGACAAACTTTCGAAATTACAGTAGTTACAATTTTCAACAACAGATGGCGCTGCAAGTGATGTGAAAGATATAGACGACAACGCAGTCTGTGGGTGCGCCATTCTGTGCGTCGTCTTTCTGCTGTAAGCGTGTGCTGTTCACAACGTGCAAGTGTGCTGTAGACAACATGGTTTATTCCTTAGAACAGAGGATTTTTCTGGTGTTGGAATTCCACCGCCTAGAACACAGTGTTGTTGCAACAAGACGAAGTTTTCAACGGCGGTTTAATGTAACCAAAGGACCGAAAAGCGATACAATAAAGGATCTGTTTGAAAAATTTCAACGGACTGGGAACGTGACGGATGAACGTGCTGGAAAGGTAGGGCGACCGCGTACGGCAACCACAGAGGGCAACGCGCAGCTAGTGCAGCAGGTGATCCAACAGCGGCCTCGGGTTTCCGTTCGCCGTGTTGCAGCTGCGGTCCAAATGACGCCAACGTCAACGTATCGTCTCATGCGCCAGAGTTTACACCTCTATCCATACAAAATTCAAACGCGGCAACCCCTCAGCGCCGCTACCATTGCTGCACGAGAGACATTCGCTAACGATATAGTGCACAGGATTGATGACGGCGATATGCATGTGGGCAGCATTTGGTTTACTGACGAAGCTTATTTTTACCTGGACGGCTTCGTCAATAAACAGAACTGGCGCATATGGGGAACCGAAAAGCCCCATGTTGCAGTCCCATCGTCCCTGCATCCTCAAAAAGTACTGGTCTGGGCCGCCATTTCTTCCAAAGGAATCATTGGCCCATTTTTCAGATCCGAAACGATTACTGCATCACGCTATGTGGACATTCTTCGTGAATTTGTGGCGGTACAAACTGCCTTAGACGACACTGCGAACACCTCGTGGTTTATGCAAGATGGTGCCCGGCCACATCGCACGGCCGACGTCTTTAATTTCCTGAATGAATATTTCGATGATCGTGTGATTGCTTTGGGCTATCCGAAACATACAGGAGGCGGCGTGGATTGGCCTCCCTATTCGCCAGACATGAACCCCTGTGACTTCTTTCTGTGGGGACACTTGAAAGACCAGGTGTACCGCCAGAATCCAGAAACAATTGAACAGCTGAAGCAGTACATCTCATCTGCATGTGAAGCCATTCCGCCAGACACGTTGTCAAAGGTTTCGGGTAATTTCATTCAGATAATACGCCATATTATTGCTACGCATGGTGGATATGTGGAAAATATCGTACTATAGAGTTTCCCAGACCGCAGCGCCATCTGTTGTTGAAAATTGTAACTACTGTAATTTCGAAAGTTTGTCTGCCTGAAAATGTACTGTTGTCCCAAGCATATTGCAACAAACGTGTATTTCTATCGCTGCTCGTTTAGTTTTTATTGCCGTTTCAAATATACCGGTCATTTTTGAAACACCCTGTATATGTATATATATATATATATAAGTTTTGAACATTATTAAGGTAAATACATTGATTGATCTGTATGAAAAGCTTTCATTTGCTAACTACACCTTTCGGTAGTTAGAACCTTTTATTTAGCTGGCTGTATTGGCACTCGCTGTATTGCAGTAGTACGAGTAACGAAGATTTTTGTGAGGTCAGTGATTCATGAAAGGATAGGTTATTGTTAGTCAGGGCCATTCTTTTGTAGGGATTATTGAAAGTCAGACTGAGTTGCGCTAAAAAATATCATGTGTCAGTTTAGTGATGATCAGAATAAGTAAAGAGAAAACTGTTTGAGTACGTTGAGTGTTAGTCAGCTGTCTTTGAATCAAAGCACAGTCATTTATAATTTTCCAAAGGGAAAGTTTCAAGTCTAACAAGTTTGGTACTCGTACGCTAATTAGTTGACGTGTCAAATATGGAAACTTTAATTATAACCACCCGGTATACTGACAACGAGGCTTTATTTAACCGAATACATGTCGGACATGCAAACTACCCTGTTCACCACTGAGGGGTACTAATGGAGGAGAATATGGAAAAGTAGGACAGTGATGAGGATAGAGTCGTGAATGTCTCTAATTCGACGAAGGATGAGGGTACGTCGACATCGACTAATACTACGTAAATATACAGGGTGTTACAAAAAGGTACGGCCAAACTTTCAGGAAACATTCCTCACACACAAATAAAGAAAAGATGTTATGTGGACATGTGTCCGGAAACGCCTAACATCCATGTTAGAGCTGTACTTCCTCGATTCACCGCCATAATTTCATACGGGATGCTCTACCTGTGCTGCTAGAACATGTGCCTTTACAAGTACGACACAACATGTGGTTCATGCACGATGGAGCTCCTGCACATTTCAGTCGAAGTGTTCGTACGCTTCTCAAGAACAGATTCGGTGACCGATGGATTGGTAGAGGCGGACGAATTCCATGGCCTCCACGCTCTCCTGACCTCAACCCTCTTGACTTTCATTTATGGGGGCATTTGAAAACTCTTGTCTACGCAACCCCGGTACCAACTGTAGAGACTCTTCGTGCTCGTATTGTGAACGGCTGCGATACAATACGCCATTCTCCAGGGCTGCATCAGCGCATAAGGGATTCCATGCGACGGAGGGTGGATGCATGTATCCTCGCTAACGGAGGACATTTTGAACATTTCCTGTAACAAAGTGTTTGGAGTCACGCTGGTACGTTCTGTTGCTGTGTGTTTCCATTCCATGATTAATGTGATTTGAAGAGAAGTAATAAAATGAGCTCTAATATGGAAAGTAAGCGTTTCCGAACACATGTCCATATAACATATTTTCTTTCTTTGTGTGTGAGGAATGATTCCTGAAAGTTTGGCCGCACCTTTTTGTAACTCCCTGTATAGGGTGGTCGGAAATTCCCGTTACATACTTCCAGGGCTTGTAGAGAGGAGTCAGTAAATCGTACAGTATTTTGAATAGGAACCCATGTCCGTAAACGTCATCCAACGAGACATACAAAGCGTCGAAGTTATAGGCGGGGGCGTCGTAAATGTACGTATACACGGGGTGATTGCGTGATGATGTTACAGACCTTCTAGGATGATGGAGAACGATAAATGTATTAATTTGAAGTAAGGATTCCTGTACCGGAAACGAACGAGTCGAAAGTTATAAATGAAAACCTTTCTGATACCTCTGACACTTGATTACAAGTATCGGTTCTTGTGTTGCGAAGAGTGTAGGGTTGGTAACTTTCAGAGGCGGTAGCGTTGACAAAAACAAGAAAAAATGTCCGATAAACGTGGTTTCTAAATTGCATACCTGAGGAGCTATGACCATTCGTTCATCTTCACTAATGTGAAGCACATCTCTTCTACTGAGCAAGTGTTCATAGCTGCGCACTTTAGAGCCCACTTTTATTGGACATTTTTCTCGTTTTTGTCCACACTACCACCACTGAAAGTTACCAACCCAATACTCTTCGCAACACAAGAACCGATACATGTATTCAAATGTATGAGAACGGTTTTTGTTTATAAGTTTCAAATGGCTCTGAGCACTATGGGACTCAACTGCTGTGGTCATAAGTCCCCTCGAACTTAGAACTACTTAAACCTAACTAACCTAATGGCAGCACACAACACCCAGCCATCACGAGGCAGAGAAAAATCCCTGACACCGCCGGGAATCGAACCCGGGAACCCGGGCGTGGGAAGCGAGAACGCTACCGCACGACCACGAGATGCGGGCTTTATAAGTTTCGACTCGTTCGTTTCCGGTACAGGGATCCTTACTTAAAATTTTTACATTTATCGTTCTCCATCTTCCTAGTAGGTCTGTAACATCATTACGGAATCACCCCGTGTATACGCAATGAGACGGGTGTTACGATTAAACAAGGAAAACCCCCAGTTGGGAAACGGGGCCAAAATTAGTTGGTTACTGTAGAGTTGCAATTTACAATTTCTTTATTGATTACTTCAACCATCAAAAGTCATTTCTTTACCACTTGACCAGGAACAGATCCAAAAAAAGCTAGCAGGCATGAGTGCCTTTTCAAAACAATTTACTTTACAGTTAACGGCCAAGCCATTTTACTTAAAACCGGCTTTGATAAAACATTTGATAACAAAATTAAAACTTTCCAAGTAATGAAAGAAAAAGACCAATTTGCATACAATTTCGCTACCGAACATGTAGGGAGCCACTTCTTTTAAATTTTGGCGCAACAAGATATTAAACTACAAGGGCTCGCCAACAGGGAGGCAGAACTAGCATTTTCAAAGGATGCCAAGTAGATTAAAACAGTCAAAGTAAAGATACAGTCATTCCCCCTTTACAATAACTAACGATTTTAAAGCCACGTAATTTTTAAAAAAATCCACCAATGAAAGGCAAACTTAACCTTTTTAAACAGTGGCCAAAAACAGTGAGTAAAATACAACCATTTAACATTTTACAATAACTAACGACTTTAATACCATGTCCTGCCAACAAAATGTCCTGGGATAGAAATAAGTAATCAACCGGGTGTAAGGGCGGCGACAATTGTCTCCCGAAGGACCCTCAGGCTAGAAGCGGACTAACAGACGCACAACGCCTCACATTCAGCAATCGACCTCACGCGAGGCCAGGGGAGGAGGAGGAATCAAATCAGGAACCGTAATCCCTGCCCAAAAATACACTTTCTCGCAGACATTACTAATAAGAAGTCAAAAGATCGCTGTCTATAATTACACCGGCGACATGGACAGGAAATCCGAACGCAGGAGGCCACAAGGCAGAAAAATGTAATCTAAAACAATAATTTCTGCCCAAAAATACACTTCCTACCGGGCAGTACTAATAAGAAGCGGGAAAGATCTCTGTCTATAAATACACCGGCGACATGGACAGGAAACCCGAACGCAGGCGGCCACAAGGCAGAAAAGACGCTGTTTGCACAAACCAAAATTCTTCAATTAACATCTAAACCTTTAACCAACTTAACTTGCAGTTTATCAGAGAAACAGCAGGTGAACTCCGATGCAAAGGTTCCTCACACCCGACCGTGTCCACGTCGCCAGCGTACCCAACTGGGCACAGTCACGTAGTCACGCACTCTGTCAGCGGAGCCCTCGTCTTCTCTGCACCCACGGCGGCGAAATACCACTCCTCAGGTTAGGCGAGTTACTAGTCCATCATTCCCGCCTCCAGACGGACAATTTAAAGACATCCGTTGCCGCTCCCACCAAGTAGTGACTCGGAACCACAGCCCGGGTGTTCACAGCAAGAGCTTACAGCCTTGTCCCGTCAACCCGTCCCACACATCTCGCACCGCCAGGATAGACCACGCGGCTTCTCGGAACAACAGGCAACTCTCCACCGCCACGCCACGCCGCGGTCTCATCTACGACATTCTGTAATTCCCGATTTTAAAAACCGACCGACCGACTCGTCCCCGCTACGCAACCAACCGGCCATCCCCCCAAAGATCTTACTCCCTTACACAAGGCTAACAGGAAGCAACGACTCGAAGATCGATAAGACCAAATCCGCCGCCAGAGGGCAATCTCAACAGAATCGTACGTAGCATAACGATAAATATGAAAGAATCAATTAACGATGGAAGGACTGAGAACAATCTTAACAGCGCGATACATATGTTGAGAGCCGACACAGGGCTCACGTACATTTACAGACACCCGCACCTATAACTTTGACGCTCTGTAGTCTCGTTGGACGACATTTCCGGACATGGGTTCCTCTTCAAAATACGATGTACTCACTCCCCTCTACAACCCCTGGAAGTACACTCCTGGAAATTGAAATAAGAACACCGTGAATTCATTGTCCCAGGAAGGGGAAACTTTATTGACACATTCCTGGGGTCAGATACATCACATGATCACACTGACAGAACCACAGGCACATAGACACAGGCAACAGAGCATGCACAATGTCGGCACTAGTACAGTGTATATCCAACTTTCGCAGCAATGCAGGCTGCTATTCTCCCATGGAGACGATCGTAGAGATGCTGGATGTAGTCCTGTGGAACGGCTTGCCATGCCATTTCCACCTGGCGCCTCAGTTGGACCAGCGTTCGTGCTGGACGTGCAGACCGCGTGAGACGACGCTTCATCCAGTCCCAAACATGCTCAATGGGGGACAGATCCGGAGATCTTGCTGGCCAGGGTAGTTGACTTACACCTTCTAGGGCACGTTGGGTGGCACGGGATACATGCGGACGTGCATTGTCCTGTTGGAACAGCAAGTTCCCTTGCCGGTCTAGGAATGGTAGAACGATGGGTTCGATGACGGTTTGGATGTACCGTGCACTATTCAGTGTCCCCTCGACGATCACCAGTGGTGTACGGCCAGTGTAGGAGATCGCTCCCCACACCATGATGCCGGGTGTTGGCCCTGTGTGCCTCGGTCGTATGCAGTCCTGATTGTGGCGCTCACCTGCACGGCGCCAAACACGCATACGACCATCATTGGCACCAAGGCAGAAGCTACTCTCATCGCTGAAGACACGTCTCCATTCGTCCCTCCATTCACGCCTGCCGCGACACCACTGGAGGCGGGCTGCACGATGTTGGGGCGTGAGCGGAAGACGGCCTAACGGTGTGCGGGACCGTAGCCCAGCTTCATGGAGACGGTTGCGAATGGTCCTCGCCGATACCCCAGGAGCAACAGTGTCCCTAATTTGCTGGGAAGTGGCGGTGCGGTCCCCTACGGCACTGCGTAGGATCCTACGGTCTTGGCGTGCATCCGTGCGTCGCTGCGGTCCGGTCCCAGGTCGACGGGCACGTGCACCTTCCGCCGACCACTGGCGACAACATCGATGTACTGTGGAGACCTCACGCCCCACGTGTTGAGCAATTCGGCGTTACGTCCATCCGGCCTCCCGCATGCCCACTATATGCCCTCCCTCAAAGTCCGTCAAATGCACATACGGTTCACGTCCACGCTGTCGCGGCATGCTACCAGTGTTAAAGACTGCGATGGAGCTCCGTATGCCACGGCAAACTGGCTGACACTGACGGCGGCGGTGCACAAATGCTGCGCAGCTAGCGCCATTCGACAGCCAACACCGCGGTTCCTGGTGTGTCCGCTGTGCCGTGCGTGTGATCATTGCTTGTACAGCCCTCTCGCAGTGTCCGGAGCAAGTATGGTGGGTCTGACACACCGGTGTCAATGTGTTCTTTTTTCCATTTCCAGGAGTGTATGTTACGGGAATTTCCGACCACCCTGTATACTTCGTAAGCGTGTTGTATCATCAGCACCGAGCTTTAGCCCTGTGGCAAAGTGCATAGTTACGAGTACTAATACATTTAACACTAACTTCTAGTATGGCTATAGGATAAGGGGCGATCAAAATGTTTTCATGTGCGGGCGTTGCTACAGTGTACATGAAACATAGCAGGGCTCTGATGCGAGTATACAAGCAGCGACATGCAGGCGATTGACTAGAATGGCATTCGTGTCTTTTCGACGCATGTGCGATAAGAGCGGAAATGTGAACTATGCCGACGTTACAACCGATTGCGTCCAATTAGGACCAACGTGCTGTTCTTATTTTCTTGGCTGCCGAAGGAGAAATACATCGTAGAATGATGGATGGGGAGCAGCATGTTTGTCAAAAACCACTGTTGTGGAATGGTGTGCTAAGTTCCGTGCTGGAACGTCATGATAAGGGACGTCCCTGTATCGCAAATGCCGTAACGCAGAAGTTACGTCAGCTCAAGTGGGAGAGACTAGAGCACCTGTCCTGATCTCGCCCCAAGCAATTATCACGCCTTCGGTGTCTTGAAACAGCACTAGAAGGATGTACAATTCTTATCGGACGAGGATGTGCAACAGGCGTCATGGACTTCTTCACGCACCAGGACACAATACGTTGCTAAACGGGCACCTTCACCTTGGCGTGTCGCTGGGATAATTACGTCAATGCGCACGGTGATTTTGCCTGGTTGGTATATCAATTCTTCACTGTACCGCCTTCGAACGGAAACTTTTTGATCGCCCCTTATACACTACTGGCAATTAAAATTGCTACACCACGACGTGCTACAGACGTGAAATTTAACCGACAGGAAGAAGATGCTGTGATATACAAATGATTGGCTTCTCAGAGCATTCACACAAGGCTGGCGCCGGCGGCGACACCTACATGAGGAAAGATTCCAAGCCATTTCTCATACAAAAACAGCAGTTGACCGGCGTTGCTTGGTGAAACGTTGTTGTGATACCTCGCGTAAGGAGGAGAAATGCGTACCATCACGTTTGCGACTTTGATAAAAGCTCGCATTGTAGCCTATCGCGATTGCGGTTTATCGTATCGCGACATTACTGCTGGCGTTGGTAGAGATCCAATGACTGTAAGCAGAATATGGAATCGGTGGGTTCAGGGTGTAATACGGAACGTCGCGCTGGATCCAAACGGCCTCGTATAACTAGCAGTCGAGATGACAGGCATTTTATCCACATGCCTGTAACGGATCGTGCAGCCATGTCTCGATCCCTGAGTCAACAGATGGGGACGTTTGCAAGACAACAACCACATGCACGAGCAGTTCGACGACGTTTGCAGCAGCATGGACTATCAGCACGGAGACCATGGCTGCGGTTACCCTTGACGCTGCATCACAGACAGGAGCGCCTGTGATGGTCTACTCAACGACGAACCTGGGTGCACGAATGGCAAAACGTCATTTTTTCGGATGAATCCAGGTTCTGTTTACAGCATCATGATGGTCGCATCCGTGTTTGGCGACATCTCGGTGAACGCACATTGGAAGCGTGTATTCGTCATCGCCATACTGGCTTATCACCCGGTGTGATGGTATGAGGTGCCATTGGTTACACGTCTCGGTCATCTCTTGTTCGCATTGACGGCCCTTTGAACAGTGGACGTTACATTTCAGATGTGTTACGACCCGTGGCTCTACCCTTCATTCGATCCCTGCGAAATCCTACATTTCAGTAGGATAATGCACAACCGCATGTTGGAGGTCCTGTACGGGCCTTTCTGGATATAGAAAATGTTCGACTGCTGCTCTGGCCAGCACATTCTCCACATCTTTCACCAATTGAAAACGTCTGGTCAATGGTGGCCGAGCAACTGGCTCGTCACAATACGCCAGTCACTACTCTTGATGAGCTGTGGAGCTGTGGTATCATGCTGAAGCTGCATGGGCAGCTGTACCTGTACACGCCATCCAAGCTCTGTTTGACTCAATGCCGAGGCGTATCAAGGTCGTTATTACGGCCAGATGTGGTTGTTCTGATTTCTCAGGGTCTATGCACCCAAGTTGCGTGAAAATGTAATCACATGTCAGTTCTAGTATAATATTCTTTTCCAATGAATACCCGTTTATCATCTGCATTTCTTCTTGGTGTAGCAATTTTAATGGCCAGTAGTGTATAATAGTACAGAGATGTGTTGAAACATGGCGTTGCGTGAACAATAACGCTCAGTGATTTTCTTTCACATACACTTCACATAGTCTGGTAGTTGAACAGTGCCGGATCACTGACTCAATTAATTATTTACGTACTTTCTCTGGCAACATTAGGGCCTTTATTAAATCTAACAGACAATCTTAGTGGTCAACATTACAGCTTGAGCAGTAAATACTACGACTACTACAACTGCTACCACCACTATTACTACTGCTACGATTGATAATAATGCACCACTGTTGAACGACATACTACTAGGCGAAGCTACCAGGGAATTGGTGCAGGTTATTTATAAACCAATTAACGAACCCGACAATGCTTCGCAATTGCTAAATTTGTATGGGAATTGCATGTACGTCCTCATCTCCTCCTCCCCTCTCTCCATCTGTCCCTCCCTGTGTCTGTCTCCCTCTTCCACCCACTCGCTATCCATCACATTCCCCCTGCTCACTATACTTCTCGTATCCCACACTCTTTCTATCCCTCATCTCTCTGTCCATATCCTCCTTCCCCACCTATATACCCGTTCCCCCCCCTTTTCTCCGTCCATCTCCCCCCTCTCTATGGCCTTATTTCTTGTTAGTGCAAACGGAACATTGATTGGGAATAGAAGTCAAAATGGATGGGTTAATTGGTTGGAATCATTAGTACACGAGATAAGAGACAGACCTTTGTAGCTGCTGCATCTGTGAGGATAGGAGCTTTAACGGCAGTATTTCGCATGGTCTTAATCTACGAACAGGTAGATAATAAAGTTACCCGTAAACATAACTTACCTGTTTTCTGTTAACAACTGCTAAAAGGAAAACAAAACCGCTCATTTTCACGGTACAGCTTAGCATGTTCTTTCTCGCAGCCGCTCTAATAGAAATTGTTTATTGAACAGTTCTCGTTCGATTTGCCTCCAAACGCCGCCTACGCTCGTCAGTCTCATTGAATCGACGATCACGTAGTTGACTCGCGTTGCGCATACGCCGGCGGATATTTCTACGTCTCACTGGTGGTACTCTTTCCAAAGAAATAAACTACGAACTAAAATCAACTGAATGTTTGCAACACACCAAATTACCACAACTTGACGACAATTGAGTCTTTGCAACACAACAAAGATATGATCACCACCAGCAACACACTGAAATATGCTTTCAACTGTATTTCTTTTTCGCAAAATGTCAATGTTCGATGCGGAAATTGTTGATCTGTCAAACTGAACGTCACATTCTTTTTTTTTTTTTTTATGAAAACATCTCGCCGCAAAACTGTCAAACCAACAGTAACATTTCTTCCGTTGCAATAATACAAAAATACCATCTAAGTTTCCAACTTTTCCGGTGTATTATCCAAAAATTTTCGTTCATACAAACCTTGTCCTAACAGTTACGAACGCAACAACAAAAAATTAGCCAAATCGGTTGAACCGTTCGCAAGTGATGATCCTTCACACAAGCGGCTAAGGATCTTTATTTATATATATTAGGCCAGGAAGATAAACCAGGAAGTAGATGTTAGCTGTCAGGCATCCGCTAATGATTTCGCAGTAGTCGCAGAAAATTGGGGTCCTGAAAGAGAAGGCTAAAATGTCCGACTACAGATCTCCTTCGAGACAACACAAAACATGTTAAACCAATAATATGCTTCAGAATGATTACGACAAAATATTGCGAGGTCAAAGAAATTCACAAATTCAAGTACCTATCTTCGGGAGATGACAGAAACAAATGACAGAGAAGGAAGCACACGAACACAGAAATCAAAAGATGACTAGAGCATTATCGAAGACTGGAAATATCTCCAATAAATCATGCTTATCACTTGATGTGAAAGTCAGACATTACATCATTGTCATCATGCCAAGAAACTTACACGCACCAAGAACGTTGCTCATGTTTCGGGAAGCTGTACTAGGAAATATCAAGACACTAGAGTGAAGAATAATCAAAAAAATTCCATGGACCAATAAAGCAGAAGAAGGCTACAGATTTCGGAGTAGCCAAGAGACCGAACACATACCAAGCATACTACATCGAACGGAGAAACATCGACTGAAATTTTACATGCGTGATAAGAGGATGCTGGAAAACCGACAACCTAAAGAAATCTTGGAGTACACAGGAAGTATAAAGAACATGAAGTGGAACACCGAATCGGAAATGATCTGAGAGATGCTGGCATAACAGAAGTACTGATACAAGACAGACAAACATTCCCCCATGAAGTACTCAAGTGGAAAGTGAGCAAATAGGTTAATAAATTCAAGACTGGAATAATTTCGTTGGTAGAAAGGCACAACATGCGTAGTGAGAAAATGAAAGGAATGAAGCGCCTGAGAAAACTCACATCAATTAGGTCCTCTAGCACAGTTACAATGACAATAATAACAATAACAACAATTAGTAGTGACAACGTACTAACACACGAGAAATGATTTCAGAGAAAGAAACTGGGAATGAAGTATGAAGAAATGGGTTGAAGAAAGAAAGAGAATGTACGGAGAGAAAAATTAGAGCTGCATGGATTATCAGGATAATTGCAAACAACCCTCTATTGAACAGACTACTAAAACTGCATACATGAACTTCTAGTCGGTAACATTAATACTGCATTTACTATTCAGTTCTAAGAGACGTTGTCTATTAATACGACGGCGCGCTGAAAATTAGTGCCTCCAATTTTTTATGTGCAAACTCTGAAGCTTTTTAAACAGAACGAACGTTATTAACATTCAACATTTATATTCTTCATACCTACATATTTGTTTCTCAACATAGTCATACTAGCGATGAACACATTTCTCCCAACGAGAGACCAGATTTTCTCTCTCCTCTTCTTCTTCTTCTTCTTCTTCTTCTTCTTCATCTGTCATTATCTAATTCATAGTGGTTATGTGATATAGGTGGCATATGGACGACAAATCAAACTGGTCGTAAGTGCCAATTTTTGATTCCAATGTATAATTGTTCACATGGATAACCACCATAAATGTAGACAGTGCCACCAATGCTGGATTCGCAGGCTAGTTGAGAATAGCCATAAAGCCGAAACAGCTGTCTTAAAAAATATTTAAATTCATGCAGCTAGTCTGGACCTTTCCTTTTCGAAATATCATATAATGACGTGTGCTATGCTGCGGGCCCAACCGAATGAGAGAAAAGAGAGCCCAGTTTGTTGATACCGTCACTGCAGAATGTTTGTTGACGGAGCCAAGACCTCACCTATGCTTACACCGCTTCATCATTACCAAGTAGTTCTAAGTTCTAGGGGACTGATGATCTCAGATGTTAAGTCCCATAGTGTTCAGACCCATTTGAACCATTTGAAGTCCTCGAACGTATCTCTTAAGTTTTGGAAACATAAAAATCGAATGGGGACGAGTTGAAACTGTATGGAGGATGATCGATGACTGTCAACCAAAGGCGTCGGATTGTTGAAGATGTCGCAGCGCTCGTGTGTGGTCTGGTGTTATCGTGTTGAAGGAGAGAGTGCTCCATGTGTGGCCGAACTCTTCGAATTCGATACTCGATTATAGTGCGCTGTTCCTCTCGCACCGACATAATTATGTTAGAAATCGCCATGTTACACGCTATAATTCGGAGCCCTCTAGCGGGCTGCAAATAGGTCGATATGAAGAATAAATGTGTGAATGTTAAGCACGTTTGATATATTTATGAGTTTTAACATAAAAAATTCGGAGCCCAGCAATCCGCCATACTTATCTCCATTCTGCGTCAGTGTTCGGGGATGATTGCTAATAACGCTCTTCATTATAATAATAATCATCCGCGCTTTTAGTTGTAGAAGACTGAAGCACCTAGTTGAATTTTAGGTTTGACATTTTTATCTCGTCGATTTATCATCACACATTTTGATTACAAGAAGCTGGTTCGCAACATTCAGTTTCTACACACAAGAAAGAGATTTGCACGTAATTTCTCTGACCATAACACATACTATGCGTGCAGCACAAATTTTAACACAGACTGACAAAAGAGCGATGCCTCATCGCAGACTAACAGAGCTCAACCGATCTGACGCGCATTCCGTTCTGTATATCGAATTACGTTTTTCCAGAATGTTCCAGGAGCTGTTTGTTCAAATTAGAGATTACGGTGACATCCTGACATCCGCTTTTTGTCTTACTGGCAGTTCTGAGTAAAATTATATTATTTTGTGTTTACAAAAATTTGAAAATAAAATGACATCGAAAATTATTTCGTATAGTTGCCAACTGAACAATTTTAAAATGAGCCGCGTCACAAAGTTTTATGCATATTTAGCTTTCACATTACGATAAGTTATATCTGAATAAGTTAAGTGTATTTTTGAAATATAACGACGATTCTTATTTTGATGAATAATAATGTTTTTGTCATGATATAATTTTAATTTGGAAACAATGAAGTCCATATGACATCAGCTGGGAAAAAAAAAACAGATTACATCATGTCATTATGAAATGAAATGTATAGGATAACTAATTTTACTAGCACAACATTATCACGTAGGAACTTGCAAAAATGTTATTCCGTTACGGAGAAAATTAGAAAGGTGTAAAATTTAGTAGATGCAGTGGTGTATTTATTTGAGAAACAAGAGTCTCAAAATTTTTAAGCGAAAATCAGAACAAGCAGTATTACATTACGAGTACAAGGTGGAATCCTAACGTACAGTTATAATCATAACCCTTTGCATGACCCAATATGGTGTAAGCGCCCCTAATAAATAATAACAATAGTGAGAATGGACACAGTAATCATTACGTGAGCATAGCACATTACCATTATATAATCGATTATACTATAAAAACGTATGTATGTGCGTGTGCGTGTGCTTGTCCGCGCATGTGATCCGATTTGAACCAAACTTGGTACACATACCTCTCATTGCTAGGCAACAGTTGATCTGGAGTAAGAAGCCACTACCTATCACAGTTCATGTCTGGAAAATGTCTGGAAAATTGCCGCATCGTGCATGACGTTTAAATTTATTACTCATGTGCTACTAAATCTCTCAGCAATAAATTTCGCAGCGGTAACCAGTACCACAAATGCTGCATAGAGCACCTACAAAATTTTATCGTGGTAACACACATATTTCACGAGATATGTCATTAACACTTAGATACATGAAAAACGCCGCATCACGCATGAAATTTTAAATTGATTTGTACATAATGTAGGCCAGTCAAAGGTGCAGCAGGTCTCAGAACACCTGAGGCCACTTTGTAAGTGTGACCAGAATTACGTCGGACAAACAGTACGCACTGTGGAACAACGCAGGAAGGTTTTATCGCGTACGCTACCCCGAATAATCCTCTCTGACTCAGAATGCTTTAGAAAACGATCATCGGATCAAATTTGACGAAACCTCTATCGTGGCTCGCACTAAAGGCCTCTGAGTCTGCCTAATTAAAGAAGCCATCGATCTAAAAGTCAGCGATAACATCCTTCACAGAGACAGCTGCCTGCAGCTGAGCGCGGCGTGGGATTCAGCGATCGCGAAGCTAAAGTGGGCACTTCGAGGGCCGAGTCAACGATGTCTACACATGACGATGCGCCGAGCACCAGCGACGTCACAGGCAGCCGCTAGCGTTTATAAGGGGCTTACCAGCAGCCCTATGGCAGTCAACACCACTTGACAACGGCCAATGAGTGATTCGTAGAAAGCTCGTGGAATTTTAACCAATTGACGCCCGAAAATTTGTCATTAGTTTGTGAGACAGTTACGTTACGGACAAAACTCGATATGTGTAAAGTATCGTAAATACAACACTGTATTTATTTGAGAAACATGAATCTCGTGTTTTGTTGTTGTTGTGGTCTTCAGTCCTGAGACTGGTTTGATGCAGTTCTCCCTGCTACCCTATCCTGTGCAAGTTTCTTCATCTCCCAGTACCTACTGCAACCTACATCCTTCTGAATCTGTTCAGTGTATTCATCTCTTGGTCTCCCTCTACGATTTTTACCCTCCACGCTGCCCTCCAATGCTAAACTGGTGATCCCTTGATGCCTCAGAACTTGTCCTACCAACCGGTCCCTTCTTCTCGTCAAATTGTGCCACAAACTCCTCTTCTCCCCAATTCTATTCAATACCTCCTTATTAGTTATGTGATATACCCATCTAATCTTCAGCATTCTTCTGTAGCACCACATTTCGAAAGCTTCTATTCTCTTCTTGTCCAAACTATTTATCGTCCATGTTTCACTTCCATACATGGCTACACTCCTTACAAATACTTTCAGAAATGACTTCTTGACACTTAAATCTATACTCGATGTTAACAAATTTCTCTTCTTCAGAAACGCTTTCCTTGCCGCTGCCAGTCTACATTTTATATATTCTCTACTTCGACCATCATCATTTATTTTGCTCCCCAAATAGCAAAACTCCTTTACTACTTTAAGTGTCTCATTTCGTAATCTAATTCCCTCAGCATCGCCCGACTGAATTCGACTACATTCCATTATCCTCGTTTTGCTTTTGTTGATGTTCGTCTTATAATATCCTCCTTTCAAGACACTGTCCATTCCGTTCAACTGCTCTTCCAAGTCCTTTGCTGTCTCTGACAGAATTACAATGTCATCGGCGAACCTCAATGATTTTATTTCTTCTCCATGGATTTTAATACCTACTCCGTATTTTTCTTTTGTTTCCTTTACTGCCTGCTCAATATACAGATTGAATAACATTGGGGAGAGGCTACAACCCTGTCTCACTCCCTTCCCAACCACTGCTTCTCTTTCATGCCCCTCGACTCTTAAAACTGCCATCTGGTTTCTGTACAAATTGTAAATAGCCTTTCGCTCCCTGTATTTTACCCTTACCACCTTTAGAATTTGAAAGAGAGTATTCCAGTCAACATTGTCAAAAGCTTTCTCTAAATCTACAAACGCTAGAAACGTAGATTTGCTTTTCCTTAATCTTTCTTCTAAGATAAGTCGTAAGCTCAGTATTGCCTCACGTGTTCCAATATTTCTACGGAATCCACACTGATCTTCCCCGAGGTCGGCTTCTACCAGTTTTTCCATCCGTCTGTAAAGAATTCGTGTTAGTATTTTGCAGCTGTGACTTATTAAACTGATAGTTCGGTAATTTTCACATCTGTCAACCTGCTTTCTTTGGGATTGGAATTATTATATTCTTCTTGAAGTCTGAGGGTATTTCGCCTCTCTCATTCATCTTGCTCACCGGATGGTAGAGTTTTGTCAGGACTGGCTCTCCCACGGCCGTCAGTAGTTCATGGAATGTTGTCTACTCCCGGGGTCTTGTTTCGACTCAGGTCTTTCAGTGCTCTGTCAAACTCTTCACGCAGTATCGTATCTCCCATTTCATCTTCATCTACATTCTCTTCCATTTCCATAATATTGTCCTCAAGTGCATCGCCCTTGTATAGACCCTCTATATACTCCGTCCACCTTTCTGCCTTCCCTTCTTTGGTTAGAACTGGGTTTCCATCTGAGCTCTTGATATTCATACTAGTGGTTCTCTTTTCTCCAAAGGTCTCTTTAATTTTCCTGTGGGCAGTATCTATCTTACCCCTAGTGTGATAAGCCTCTACATCCTTACATTTGTCCTCTAGCCATCCCTGCTTAGCAATTTTGCACTTCCTGTCGATCTCATTTTTGAGACGTTTGTATTCCTTTTTGCCTGCTTCATTTACTGCATTCTTATATTTTCTCCTTTCATCAATTAAATTCAATATTTCGTTACCCAAGGAGCTCTACTAGCCCTCGTCTTTTTACCTACCTGATCCTCTGCTGTCTTCACTACTTCATCCCTCAGAGCTACCCATTCTTCTTCTACTGTATTTCTTTCCCCCATTCCTGTCAATTGTTCCCTTATGCTCTCCCTGAAACTCTGTACAACCTCTGGTTTAGTCAGTTTATCCAGGTCCCATCTCCTTAAATTCCCACCTTTTTGCAGTTTCTTCAGTTTTTATCTACAGTTCATAACCAAAAGATTGTGGTCAGAATCCACATCTGCCCCTGGAAATGTCTTACAATTTAAAACCTGGTTCCTAAATCTCTGTCTTACCATTATATAATCTATCTGATACCTTTTAGTATCTCCAGGATTCTTCCATGTATACAACCTTCTTTTATGATTCTTGAACCAAGTGTTAGCCATGATTAAGTTATGCTCTGTGCAAAATTCTACCAGACGGCTTCCTCTTTCATTTCTTTCCCCCAGTCCATATTCACCTACTATGTTTCCTTCTCTCCCTTTTCCTACTCTCGAATTCCAGTCTCCCCACCAACGGCAAGGTCCATGGTTCATGGGGGGGATCTCGTGTTTAATAATCGAAAATCAGAATAAACATTATTATTATTATTATTATTATTATTATTATTATTTTTAAAGTCTTATGGGAGTTAACTGCTAAGGTCATCAGTCCCTAAGCTTACACACTACTCAATCTAAATTATCCTAAGGACAAACACACACACCCATGCCCGAGGGACGACTCGAACCTCCGCCGTGACCAAATAAACATTATTACGTTACCGAATTCAACGAGGAATCCCAACCTTCGGTTAACCCAGGAAGTTGCGTAGATCTTGGTTATAACCGTAAAGCTTTGTGTGACCCAATAGGGCATAATCACACCTAGTAAATAATAACGATAGTGACAATGGACACAGTAATCATTACATGTGCACAGCTTATGATCAATCTATAAATGATACATACTATAAAAACGTATGTGTGTGTGTGTGTGTGTGTGTGTGTGTGTGTGTGTGTGTGTGCGCAGGTGCACTCATGTGTGTATGTCTATGGTGCACATTTCCTCCTAAACTACTGGACTGATTTCATCGAAACTTGGTACACATATCTCTGACTGTAAGGCAACGACTGGAGTGGGGTAAGAAGCCTCTACCTGTGATAGTACATGAGATATGAAATCATAATCAACGAGATGCATGACAAGTGCCGCATCGTGCATGGCGTTTAAATTTATTGCTTATATGCTACTAGCTCTCTTCGTAAAAAATTTCGCAGACAGTATCCAGTACCACATATGCCGATTATTGCACCTACAAAATCATATCATGGTACCACACATAGTTGAGGAGATTTGACGTCATTAACACGACTAACTTCAATATGAAAAACTGTCCCTATTAATACAAAAGCATTCGACATGTGAGCATTTCGGTCGTGATCTAGAAAGTTAGACTGAAATTTCTGAAATACCATATTTAATTAATATATCCAGCATCATTGTTATTATTATTATTATTATTGTTAATAGCTGACAAACCCGCCTTACCCGGCTCTTCATTTTGCCAATCTTCGATTAGAATGGTACAATTTCTTTAGGCTGGGCGCAGCTGCTGTAAACACTTCTGTGGCAACGCCTCTTCATAGCTCTATACCAGGTTATTGCCTTCACCTACTGCCGTTTGGGCTTCGCAGTTGAATGCTGTCAAAAGTGCTGCCAGATGTCGGTGATTTCCTTAAGCTGACTCGACTGTAGGAGAGGCTTACTAGTAAAGAATATATGTATTAAGGGGCTCCGGAACGCCCTATACTTGCAATGTTAAAATAACGCTTATAAATTACATCTTTCCTCACAAAGTATTTGAGGTAGGAAGTTGAACTTTTTACAGATTATTTGTTGGAATATGGGCTACAACTTAACACAGGGATTTTACAAAATTTTAGTTCAGTTATTAAAGATGATTTTTTTTTCAATTGTAATGAAAATTCACAACATTTTTTTGCAATTTTTTATTTATATATTCAAAAATATACCGTTTTTTGGAAAAAGGCTGTGTTACATTATGCAGAAGGTACTGTGTAACGTTAGTGAAAGTTTGAAACAAATATGTTTGGAAGATCCTTAGAAAACATGTAATTAGTATGAGAAAATAAAAGTTTTGGGAATCGAGCGACAAAGATTGGATTAACTTTTTAGTGCATTCCAGGTCCATAGGATGGATTATCTTCATCCTCTGCAAACTCCTCCTCCAGCTTCCTCTTGTTCCTCCTCCTGTTTACTCTTGCTTGTATTTATAGACTCTTTACAGCCCTGTCTGCAGCCCGAAGGCGTTCCTTGTCTAAAGCAAGCATCGCTCGTACCATGTTAGAACCTATCTTCATTCCCATATTTCTAAATACCTTGCACCTTACAATGTTGCCATCATTGAAAGTCGCAACAGCATCATACACACCAAAGTGAAGTGTTTCTATTCCAACAAATACAGTCTTGGGGATTCTCGACCATATAACACTATTTACACTTTCATTGGGGTTTTGAGTTTTTCCGTGAATACACTTTTTCAACAGTTCAGGTGCTGCTAAGTCTCTGAAAATAGGTTTTATCACCTCCATTGTTGCATGAGGCAGACTATGCTTATGAGTGTACACTTCACCAGTTAGCAATCCTTTGTTATATTTACACCAACTGTCTTCTTCTTTGGGACACAAGCTATGTTGGGGATTTTCATCGGTTGAAGAAGTATGAAAAAAAAGAGCCCAAACAGCCTTCTTCATTTCGTCGACACTTTGTGTATTTTGCCTAATAGCCATTCCATAATAGTTCTGTATTTTGTCAATTACACTGTCAGTTAACCTTCCCTTCCCATCCAACCCTTTACCATCACTGAGTTTTTGTTTTTTGTACGAAGCTTTCAGTCGCCGAAGTCTTGTTCCCATTCGCTTCTGTACGTGTCCAATACACTCAAATTTCTGCACTACAACATCATCACTATAGGGCTTCAGTCCTTGAACATGTTTGAAACTTTTAGAATCACCGTCACCAAGGTAATTAACATATCGCACTTTATCACACGCCTCAGAACGCTGGAATATACTGGCAACACCAGCCACTTCCATTCCTCCACTACTGCCACTATAGTTAGCTTTGCAATTATTTTCATGTGTACCTTTATATTTTTGTGGACATCTACAATACTTTGATATTACTGCTACATCTAAAACTTTCCCTGTATACATACTGGTGGCAGATACTACACCATGAAGAGATGTGTGTCCCCGTTTATGCCAGGTACGATCGAACGCTGCAGTCAAATCTCTGTTACCATTATTTTCCATTACTGGCTCTTCCACAGCGTTCTTCATAGATTCTATACAGACATCTTCTACTTTAGACCCTATTAATTTATTATAGGTCGTAAACTTGGTTGGGGGATTTGGAAGATTCATGATGCCACAGAAAATTGCACCAGCAGTAGCACCCTTACCAACTGAACGCAAGGAATAAACAAATCTAATGTTGTGTTCGTAGATTTTGCTACCATTTTCTTCAGTTGCAGTTACTGCAACACTGTTCCAAAAGGTGGTCATGTATGAACACTTATCACATTTCAGTTGTATTTCACTAGCAAGTCCTACGTGCTTTATTATGGAGAGTTCCAGACCAACTTCACTACAATGAATACATCTTACACAGTTTGCAAAAATTCCTTTGAGAACCGACATATCAAATATTTCATTCACATCCGATTCGCCCATAAAACATTCATAGTTTTCACTCATTGAACCAAGCTTCTTCTGTGAAGTATTTTCTTTCCGACTTTGACTGCTATGGGCAGGTGTACTTGAGAGGTTAGGTTCACTGACTTGGTTATCGTCTTTATTGTTTACAGTAATAACACATACCTTTGGCTTTCCAACATTTCTCCTTTTCTTAAAAGCCTTCAGAGGATTTCTAATAACTTTACTTTTACTCATTATTATACTTCAACAAAACAGAGACTCAAGAAACAGAATTAATTGGTTCTGAGCACTATGGGACTTAACATCTGTGGTCATCAGTCCCCTAGAACTTAGAACTACTTAAACCTACCTAACCTAAGGACATCACACACATCCATGCCCGAGGCAGGATTCGAACCTGCGACCGTAGCAGTCGCGCGGTTCCGGACTGCGCGCCTAGAACCGCTAGACCACCGCGGCCGGCACAGAATTAATTACGAATATTTTCGAGATAACGACAGAGTAAATAAACATGAAACAATCGACAATCACACCAGCGATATATATTGAACCATCACAGGTTAGCCACAACACATACTTTATCTCACATCACTAAAATGTACCTGATGAACACGGACGTTAATAATAACACCATTTGAGAGCAGTTTAACAGCGCCACAGTGGGTCACGCCCATGTAGAACACATTTCAAAAAAAATTTAAAAATAGTTGTAGTCTTCGGAATTGAATAAATTATATATCTATTAAAAGGTAATAGTCTGCAGATTCAGAAAACGCAAAAAAGTAAAAATTGAACTTTTCATGATTCTGAGCCTTTCCGGAGCCCCTTAAATGGAATTAGTATGTATGTTAGCTAGGAAGCTACGAACGTTCAAAGTTGTACAGTGGGTGCAACGTACTGTACGTAACTGACTGTACTGAGAAGGATATTCTGATGGAGGACTGTTGCTTTATGTGAGGTGTTCAAACGAGCAAGAAACGATCTACGAACGAGGTGTAAAGTTACTGGCGTCACGGAGCGTGAGCCTTCTCCTATTCTCTGTCTGGAGTCATGTACGATTAGATAGTACAATGTGTCTTTAGACTGTCGTATACAAGCCAGGTCGGAAAGCAGAAACAAAGGAGACTCGGTCAGTCGCGGACAGTGGCGTGGAATGAACATGTCTTACACATCCAGCATGTACATAGACGTATTGCCGATGCTCGGCGGAAGCCGACGTGATACCAGTGTACCAATAATGGCTTACCACGACAGTTCGCAATGTTTGGATAGTGGATTAATAAAAATCAGAGACAAGTGTGTGTGTTTGTGGTGTGTGTGTGTGTGTGTGTGTGTGTGTGTGTGCGTGTGGGTGGGTGTTTGGATTTTATGGGCGCTCAACATCTAGGTCATCAACGCCCCTTACACGTATCAAAACAAACGAATATGGAAATAAACTCAAAAATTTTTGCACTCTCATAGTGACTGCGTGGTTGCTTCGAGTGCATCTCACGTGCGCTAAAACAAATAAGAAAGAGGGAAAGTAGCTGGACTTGAAATTAAAATACAGAGAAAACAGAACACAGAAGAGCTAACAGAAAGGCAGAGAGAAATGTGACTAGCTGGCCATTTACAAAATATTTGGGTGAGCCAGTCACCCTGTTAACATTTTAAAAGCATCTGCCTCAAATGTTGTTGAAATGTTGAACAATCCACAAAACTTGAACTACTTTCGTTTGAGCATTACCTAAAATGTCCTGCAGATTCGTTGGCAAATCCGCCGCGGCCCGCTGGTCGGAAAATAAAGCGCAGTCCAATAAAATGTGGCGCACCGTGATCTGCACGCCACAAGCACCACACAGTGGATGGCCCACTCGCCAGAGTACGAATCCACGCGTCACAGGGCTGTGGCCGATGCGAAGACGAGTAAGGAAGATCTCGTCCCGTCAATGTGGTTGTAAGGAAGAACGCCACGACTGAGCTGTGGGCTTTACGACACAGAGTTTGTTGTCAGTCTCTTCTTTCCACTCGTCTTTCCATCGACACAGGACTTTACACGTAAACAGCGAAGTGATAGCATACAGGGGGATGGCACGCCAAAATACCTGAGGGTCACGACACGCCTCATCGGCTGCTAGATCCGCCCTTTCATTCCCTGCAATACCCATATGCTCTGGTACCCAGCAGAAAGACACCTCCTTTCCTAGTCGCTGCAGTTGGAGGAGGGCATTCTGGATATTTTGGGTTGCGTTATCTGCCGGGTATGAACGTTGGAGGGAGTGAAGGGCAGTAAGGGAACCAGAACAGACGAGATATTTAGCACTGGAAGAGCGTCGTGTCTGGTCCAGTGCCCGCAGGATCACATATAATTCTGCATCAAAGAGCCTAAATTCTGCAGTCATTCGGATCTTGAGAACACGATTCGAGAAAACAGCACAGCGACAAACGGACTCCCCCTGATTAGAAGTATCCATTGAGGTACTCATATAAAGGGTCACAAAATAGCGAATTAAAACCGAAAGCAGGAGTGCAGTCTCTCCTAAACTGCACTATAAAATGACGCTGGATCTCTGTAATAACCAGAGCGACAGACGGTTAAAATCCTTTGTTTGGGATTGTGCTTGCTCCACACGGAAAGATTCCAGAGCGTGCTGCAAGAGGATCCCGAATGGCCATGTGGCTCATGGACTATCGGCGATAAGGCGTTCCAGAGGCGGACGAGCAACGGTATGACATGTGGACGAAATCGGAGCTGCAAGGGACTTACCTGCCTCCTGCACCATGAGGCTCTGCCGCTGGGTGGTGAGTGGCGATTCCCGAACCTCAGCACAGAGACTGGGTCTGGGACTGGTCCTATAAGCACCTGTGGCCAGTCGAATTCCCTCATGGTGGACACATCAGTGATCTTCAAATAAGAACCCCTCGCTAATCCACACACTGTGCACCCATAGCCCAGCAGCGAACGCACAAATGCCCCACAAAACTGCAGCAGACGTGCTCCCCAAGATCTGTGGCTGAGGCACTTGATGACATTGTCTTGAGGGTTCTGGCTTTCAGGTCTCTCAGGTGTGGCAACCACGACAATTCTGAGTCGAAAATGAGACCCAAGGACCTCACTGACTCTCTAAAATGTTGGATGGTGTCCCTCATATGCAAGTCAGGCAAATCAAAAAGATGACAAGAACGATTAAAATGAAAAATGGTTCAAATGACTTCTGAGGTCATCAGTCCCCTAGAACTTGGAACTACTTAAACCTAACTAACCTAAGGACATCACACACATCCATGCCCCAGGCAGGATTCGAACCTGCGACCGTAGCAGTCGCGTGGTTCGAGACTGTAGCACCTAGAACCGCTCGGCCACCAGGGCCGGCGATTAAAATGAACACACACACTCACTTATCTGCAGAAAACTGAAAGCTCATCTTCGCAGCCCAGTCCCCTAACCTCCTCACAATAAGTTGCAACTGACGACTCACCGTTGAAATACTGGAGGAGGAACAGAAAACAGCAAAATAGTTCGCAAGTAAGGAGCACTGTACAGGACTCCTTACCGTAGACATGATATTGTTTATGGAATGGCAAGGAGGGTAGCACTTAAAACACTGCCCTGGGGAACACCGTTTTCCTGTTGATATCGATCTGACAGCGTGTCACCAACTCGGATCCTAAGAAAACTGCTGAGACAGTAAAGACCGTATAAAGGTAAGGAGGTGTTCTACGTTGTCTCCCCCCTGCTCCCTGCCCCCCCCCCCCCCCCCCACTTGAGTACAACGCGCAGAACATTCACAGAACAACGTGACAGTGTAAGAAAATTCTTTCTTTGCTATGTTGTTCAACTCGCCCGTCATATTCACTTGAATGTCGTCAAAGCGCTGACTCTTCATGTGCATTACTGCAGTTTATTGTTTTGTGGTAGATTCATATTGATAACACCAAGTCTCGCCATCGGTGACGATTCTTACCAGAAAAGAGTTGCCAGCGTATTGCACTGCGTGGTTACCATTAAAATGCATTTTCTCACGGTGGTCCACTGTGGGCTGTAATGAGGAACCAATTTACGCTGTAAAAGAATTAATTCCAATTTTGGCTACCAGGTGCAAATGTGGCGCTAAGAATGCAAGAAAGACGTAAGTAATATTTCCGTGTGTACTGGATTAGGAACGGGACTGGGCAGAAAAGGTCAAACAAGTGACAAAGGGATAATGTTGATTTTATTATTAACATACACATTTTGTTCAGTATGAGCACCGAAGTCGTCGACGTGACGCTGTACAGCGCCCGATTTGCACCTGGTGGCCAAAATTGGAACTACTTTTTTCCAGCGTACACCAGTTCCACACTAACTCATTAGCATATCTGCCAAGTTCCGATGCCAAATAATAATTACCGCGCCCACTGGAGGTGAAATTTAATTATGAGTAATCCACCGGGTATTTGCATAAATTCACGGCAGGTGTGCGTACTTCGTTGGTTTTATTCAAGAGTCAAGGTGTGAGGGACAAACCTTTCATACACTTTTCACTCTTTAGTATCCTTCTGGAGAATATCTTGAACATTTGGTTTAGAGATGTTGCTCCATTGCGATAAGTGACACAATCGCGTTTGACACACTACTGCCGCATGGTGCAATACTCTTCAGCGGCTGCTCATAACTGACTAGTACAATGCACGTCCGTTGTTTACAGTTGTTGTTTCAGGCTTACACCTTAGGTACTGCTCTGGCGTCGATGATAACCTAGGGATGAAATCAGTCTCGGAACATTTCGGTCGGACGGCGTATGTCGTGAGATATCTTGCTGGAAGAGTTCTATCTGCCTTGTATCTGAGTAACGAGTAGTACACGGTATGAAGTTTCATCCGTACCGCCTCTGAATGGCACAGGAGCTGCATGCGAACGATTTAAATCAGAGAGGCACTTTCTGCATCAGCCGTTAAATACTTTCTCTCTGGACGTCTTACTAACAAGGGAACCTCCCATCGCACCCCCTTCAGATTTAGTTATAAGTTGGCACAGTGGATAGGCCTTGAAAAACTGAACACAGATCAATCGAGAAAACAGGAAGAAGTTGTGTGGAACCGTGAAAAAAAATTAGTTAAATATACAAACTGAGTAGTCCATATGCAAGATAGGCAACATCAAGGAGAATACATGATAAGCAGAACTGTGGTCCCGTGGTTAGCGTGAGTAGCTGCAGAACGAAAGGTCCTGGGTACAAGTCTTCCCTGGACTGAAAATTTTACTTTCTTTATTTTCGCAAAGTTATGATCTGTCCGTTCGTTCATTGACGTTTCTATTCACTGCAATAAGTTTAGTGTCTGTATTTTGCGACCGCACCGCAAAACCGTGCGATTAGTAGACGAAAGGACGTGCCTCTCCAATGGGAACCGAAAACATTCGATCGCAAGGTCATAGGTCAACCGATTCCTCCACGGGAAAACACGTCTGATATATTCTATACGACACTGGTGACGGCATGTGCGTCACATGACAGGAATATGTTGTCGACCCACCTAACTTGTACACTTGTTGTTGTTGTTGTTGTGGTCTTCAGTCCTGAGACTGGTTTGATGCAGCTCTCCATGCTACTCTATCCTGTGCAAGCTTCTTCATCTCCCAGTACCTACTGCAACCTACATCCTTCTGAATCTGCTTAGTGTATTCATCTCTTGGTCTCCCTCTACGATTTTTACCCTCCACGCTGCCCTCCAATGCTAAATTTGTGATCCCTTGATGCCTCAAAACATTTCCTACCAACCGATCCCTTCTTCTAGTCAAGTTGTGCCACAAACTTCTCTTCTCCCCAATCTTATTCAATACCTCCTCATTAGTTACGTGATCTACCCATCTTATCTTCAGCATTCTTCTGTAGCACCACATTTCGAAAGCTTCTATTCTCTTCTTGTCCAAACTAGTTATCGTCCATGTCTCACTTCCATACATGGCTACACTCCATACAAATGCTTTCAGAAACGACTTCCTGACACCTAAATCTATACTCGATGTTAACAAATTTCTCTTCTTCAGAAACGCTTTCCTTGCCATTGCCAGTCTACATTTTATATCCTCTCTACTTCGACCATCATCGGTTATTTTACTCCCTAAATAGCAAAACTCCTTTACTACTTTAAGTGTCTCATTTCCTAATCTAATTCCCTCAGCATCACCCGACTTAATTCGACCACATTCCATTATCCTTGTTTTGCTTTTGTTGATGTTCATCTTATATCCTCCTTTCAAGACACTGTCCATTCCGTTCAACTGCTCTCCCAAGTCCTTTGCTGTCTCTGACAGAATTACAATGTCATCGGCGAACCTCAAAGTTTTTACTTCTTCTCCATGAATTTTAATACCTACTCCGAATTTTTCTTTTGTTTCCTTTACTGCTTGCTCAATATACAGATTGAATAACATCGGGGAGAGGCTACAACCCTGTCTCACTCCTTTCCCAACCACTGCTTCCCTTTCATGCCCCTCGACTCTTATAACTGCCATCTGGTTTCTGTACAAATTGTAAATAGCCTTTCGCTCCCTGTATTTTACCCCTGCCACCTTCAGAATTTGAAAGAGAGTATTCCAGTCAACATTGTCAAAAGCTTTCTCTAAGTCTACAAATGCTAGAAACGTAGGTTTGCCTTTTCTTAATCTTTCTTCCAAGATAAGTCGTAAGGTCAGTATTGCCTCACGTGTTCCAACATTTCTACGGAATCCAAACTGATCTTCCCCGAGGTCCGCTTCTACCAGTTTTTCCATTCGTCTGTAAAGAATTCGCGTTAGTATTTTGCAGGTGTGACTTATTAAACTGATAGTTCGGTAATTTTCACATCTGTCAACACCTGCTTTCTTTGGGATTGGAATTATTATATTCTTCTTGAAGTCTGAGGGTA
Source organism: Schistocerca nitens (assembly GCF_023898315.1). Classification (NCBI taxonomy): domain Eukaryota; kingdom Metazoa; phylum Arthropoda; class Insecta; order Orthoptera; family Acrididae; genus Schistocerca; species Schistocerca nitens. The sequence goes on along the minus strand of NC_064623.1, from coordinate 84,289,359 downwards.
TTTCGCCTGTCTCATACATCGTGCTCACCAGATGGTAGAGTTTTGTCATGACTGGCTCTCCCGAGGCTATCAGTAGTTCTAATGGAATGTTGTCTACTCCCGGGGCCTTGTTTCGACTCAGGTCTTTCAGTGCTCTGTCAAACTCTTCACGCAGTATCTTATCTCCCATTTCGTCTTCATCTACATCTTCTTCCATTTCCATAATATTGTCCTCAAGTACATCGCCCTTGTATAAACCCTCTATATACTCCTTCCACCTTTCTGCCTTCCCTTCTTTGCTTAGAACTGGATTGCCATCTGAGCTCTTGATATTCATACAAGTGGTTCTCTTCTCTCCAAAGGTCTCTTTAATTTTCCTGTAGGCAGTATCTATCTTACCCCTACTGAGACAAGCCTCTACATCCTTACATTTGTCCTCTAGCCATCCCTGCTTAGCCATTTTGCACTTCCTGTCGATTTCATTTTTGAGACGTTTGTATTCCTTTTTGCCTGCTTCATTTACTGCATTTTTATATTTTCTCCTTTCATCAATTAAATTCAATATTTCTTCTGTTACCCAAGGATTTCTATTAGCCCTCGTCTTTTTACCTACTTGATCATCTGCTGCCTTCACCACTTCATCCCTCAGAGCTACCCATTCTTCTTCTACTGTATTTCTTTCCCCCATTCCTGTCAATTGTTCCCTTATGCTCTCCCTAAAACTCTCTACAACCTCTGGTTCTTTCAGTTTATCCAGGTCCCATCTCCTTAAATTCCCACCTTTTTGCAGTTTCTTCAGTTTCAATCTGCAGTTCATAACCAATAGATTGTGGTCAGAATCCACATCTGCTCCTGGAAATGTCTTACAATTTAAAACCTGGTTCCTAAATCTCTGTCTTACCATTATATAATCTATCTGATACCTTTTAGTATCTCCAGGCTTCTTCCATGTATACAGCCTCCTTTCATGATTCTTGAACCAAGTGTTAGCTATGATTAAGCTATGCTCTGTGCAAAATTCTACAAGGCGGCTTCCTCTTTCATTCCTTCCCCCCAATCCATATTCACCTACTATGTTTCCTTCTCTCCCTTTTCCTACTGATGAATTCCAGTCACCCATGACTATTAAATTTTCGTCTCCCTTCACTACCTGAATAATTTCTTTTATCTCGTCATACATTTCATCTATTTCTTCATCATCTGCAGAGCTAGTTGGCATATAAACTTGTACTACTGTAGTAGGCATGGGCTTTGTGTCTATCTTGGCCACAATAATGCGTTCACTATGCTGTTTGTAGTAGCTAACCCGCACTCCTATTTTTTTATTCATTATTAAACCTACTCCTGCATTACCCCTATTTGATTTTGTGTTTATAACCCTGTAATCACCAGACCAAAAGTCTTGTTCCTCCTGCCACCGAACTTCACTAATTCCCACTATATCTAACTTTAACCTATCCATTTCCCTTTTCAAATTTTCTAACCTACCTGCCCGATTAAGTGATCTGACATTCCACGCTCCGATCCGTAGAACGCCAGTTTTCTTTCTCCTGATAACGACGTCCTCTTGAGTAGTCCCCGCCCGGAGATCCGAATGGGGGACTATTTTACCTCCGGAATATTTTACCCAAGAGGACGCCATCATCATTTAATCATACAGTAGAGCTGCATGTCCTCGGGAAAAATTACGGCCGTAGTTTCCCCTTGCTTTCAGCCGTTCGCAGTACCAGCACAGCAAGGCCGTTTTGGTTAATGTTACAAGGCCAGATCAGTCAATCATCCAGACTGTTGCCCCTGCAACTACTGAAAAGGCTGCTGCCCCTCTTCAGGAACCACATGTTTGTCTGGCCTCTCAACAGATACCCCTCCGTTGTGGTTGCACCTACGGTACGGCCATCTGTATCGCTGAGGCACGCAAGCCTCCCCACCAACGGCAAGGTCCATGGTTCATGGGGGGGCACACACTTAGCGAATGGGTAAAAAGATTCTTCTACCTTGCCCGATTTAGGTTTTCTTGTAGATGTGATAATCACTCCCAAAATAGTGATGAAAACATTAGAGTTTGTCACATAAACTGAAAATAAAAAATTAAACTTTTCACTCGAAGGAAGACTTGAACCTAGGTCCTCTCGTTCCATAGCTGTTCTCGCTAACCACGGGACCACGGCGCACATGGACTCCCAGTCTCCTTGATGTTGCCTATCTTGGCATGGACTACTCAGTTTGTATATTTTACTAATTTTTTTCATAGTTCCACACAACTTCTTCCTGTTTTCTCGATTGATCTGTGTTCAGTGATTCAAGGTCTATCCACTGTGCCAACTTATAACTAAATCTGAGGGGGGTGTGATGGGGAGGTTCCCTTGTAAGTGTTCTCTAATGAATCAGCGTGCACAAATTGTGATGCAGTGAAACTATCAGGGAGTCGATGACCTCGTTGTTTAGCGCCCTAAAACACTAATCATCATAAATATCTTCAACATTTCGAGGCCCTGTCAGCAACTGTATAAATATTAATTTTAATTTTAATAATCAACAGCCTCAGTTGCACCGTTTACCTAGGTTTGAGTCGCGATAACCCAACCTCCTTCAGAATAACAGTAACTACCGTTTGTCCATAGTGTATATCGTCAAGCTAAAACTACAAATCCATAAATCATCGTGAGACTGTAAAATCTTATCTGGCACTGCCTCGGCCCCACTTCCCACTTCGCGACTGCGATGCGGCAGCCACGAGTGCTGTACTGGAACTAAGCGTAGCGTCATGAGGCCCGCCTAGGCGGACTCAGTACCTTGCGCCTGCGCATTAACTGTGAGTTAAGAACGGTTTCAAGACTTGATTTAATTAGTGGATAATAACTTCGTCGGTCAATAGCACGTACGTGTAGTAACCGGAATGACGATCACCAAGTCTCTACACCTTTACAGAATATGTAGGCGCTACCACATAATCCTTCAATATGACCGATTGTGGTCAATATTATGTGTATACGACAGCAGTGATGCCATCACCTAGTCATACACAACTTTTATTAACTTAATTAATGGCAGTCATATCCATTTAAGTATCACGACAGGGTATCGTCTCCTCGCCACAATCTACTGCATAGCCGGCCGAAGTGGCCGTGCGGTTAAAGGCGCTGCAGTCTGGAACCGCGTGACCGCTACGGTCGCAGGTTCGAATCCTGCCTCGGGCATGGATGTTTGTGATGTCCTTAGGTTAGTTAGGTTTAACTAGTTCTAAGTTCTAGGGGACTAATGACCTCAGCAGTTGAGTCCCATAGTGCTCAGAGCCATTTGAACCAATCTACTGCATACGAACTTATGGTTCAAACTAGCCGGATCGGTTTGAATTGATCTTACTCAATGACGTTTAAAGGTGTCACATCGTAATTTAACCATTTCTCGTCATCCTCCCATAATTTAGACTAGTTCTTTAAGTACATATTGACCTATGTCGGCCAATTATTTTAAGTGTGTTGACCGGAGCGATGTTCGCCAAGTCACACTTTAGCTTTGAGCATAATTGACCTGTTGTTGTTGTTGTGGTCTTCAGTCCTGAGACTGGTTTGATGCAGCTCTCCATGCTACTCTCTGTGCAAGTTTCTTCATCTCCCAGTACCTACTGCAACCTACATCCTTCTGAATCTGCTTAGTGTATTCATCTCTTGGTCTCCCTCTACGATTTTTACCCTCAACACTGCCCTCCAATACTAAATTTGTGATCCCTTGATGCCTCATAACATGTCCTACCAACCGATCCCTTCTTCTAGTCAAGTTGTGCCACAAACTCCTCTTCTCCCCAATCCTATTCAGTATCTCCTCATTAGTTATGTGATCTACCCATCTAATCTTCAGCATTCTTCTGTAGCACCACATTTCGAAAGCTTCTATTCTCTTCTTGTCCAAACTATTTATCGTCCATGTTTCACTTCCATACATGGCTACACTCCATACAAATACTCTGAGAAACGACTTCCTGACACTTAAATCTTGATGTTAACAAATTTCTCTTCTTCAGAAACGCTTTCCTTGCCATTGCCAGTCTACATTTTATATCCTCTCTACTTCGACCATCATCAGTTATTTTGCTCCCCAAATAGCAAAACTCCTTTACTACTTTAAGTGTCTAATTTCCCAGTCTAATTACCTCAGCATCACCCGACTTAGTTCGACTACATTCCATTATCTTCGTTTTGCTTTTGTTGATGTTCATCTTATATCCTCCTTTCAAGGCGCTGTCCATTCCGTTCAACTGCTCTTCCAAGTCCTTTGCTGTCTCTGCCAGAATTACAATGTCATCGGCGAACCTTCTCCATGGACTTTAATACCTACTCCGAATTTTTCTATTGTTTCTTTTACTGCTTGCTCAATCCACGCTCCGATCCGTAGAACGCCAGTTTTCTTTCTCCTGATAACGACGTCCTCCTGACTAGTCCCCGCCCGGAGATCCGAATGGGGGACTATTTTACCTCCGGAATATTTTACCCAAGAGGACGCCATCACCATTCATCCATACAGTAAAGCTGCATGCCCTCGGGAAAAAATTACGGCCGTAGTTTCCCCTTGCTTTCAGCCTATGTCGGTCAATAGTTATAACGGTGTTGACTGGAGCGATGTTCGCCAACTCACACTTTAGCTTTAAACTTAATTCTGCTGTCATTCCCTAAGTTGAATGGCAGTGGTCACCAGGCCCGAATTATGATGGCAGTGGTCCATACACAGTTTTTACAGTATGTGTATGGATCATCTCCATGAAAGCAAACTGAGTACCGCATTGCCGCCACATTATACCCTACTATAGTGCTTTTTGCAACTCATAACCATAACTTCGCCAAGAAGCTCAATCAGGGACTTGCATTAGTTTTTGACTTGATTCTAGACCATTTTAGGTCAAATATACTAATCTTGAATAATGACCATATATTTTATATGGCCCGTATTGCCGTATGTTAGAGATTAGATATAGACTCGTTCATAAGTTCAATCATGACCATTTGTGTGCTAAGTCAATAGGATGTTCATGCGTTGTATCCATAGCTAAGCAAGTGCTTAACAACTACGTCTTAAAAAATTTCTAGACCTAGTCATAATGCCGGCCGAGGTGGCCGAGCGGTTCTAGGCGCTACAGTCTGAAACCGCGCGACCGCTACGGTCGCAGGTTCGAATCCTGCCTCGGGCATGGATGTGTGTGATGTCCTTAGGTTACTTAGGTTTAAGTAGTTCTAAGTTCTAGGGGACTGATGTCCTTAGAAGTTAAGTCCCATAGTGCTCAGAGCCATTTGAACCATTTGAACCTAGTCATAATAATGACGATGTTGGCTTTATATTATCCTTCCCATTCCTAAGTTCTTTTTAGGTGATTAAACTTCGTGTTTAAGCACAAAAATTTTCCTAGATAGGCCATACCTTGCAAGCACATGATGCCTTCCTCATACCATGACCAATGAATACTTCATAAATGTTAAGACAGTCGACTTAAGTACTTTCTGCACAGGATAACATATACGCCCTTTTCCTCGGCTATACCCTTTATTTCACTTTACTAGTAAATTCAAGGTAAGGAGTTAGGTTCGCGTCTTGTCCCAACAAGTAACTATCACACAGTTAATGCGCAGGCGCAAGGTACTGAGTCCGCCTAGGCGGGCCTCATGACGCTACGGTCAGTTCCAGTACAGCACTCGTGGCTGTCGCATAGCGGTCGCAATGTAGGGCCGAGGCTGTTTCAAGTACGTTTTTACAGTCTGACGATGATTTATGGATTTCTGGGTTTAGCTTGACGATGTCCACTACGGACAAACGGTAGTTACTGTTATTCTGAAGAAGGTTGAGTTATCCCGACTCAAACCTAGGTAAATTCTAGGTAAACGGTGCAACTGAGCCTGTTGATTATTAAAAAAAATAAAAAAATAAAACTAATCATCATCTTCATCATCATCGTCGTCGTCGTCGTTGTCATGAATCGTCATAACACACACCACTTTGCCAAAGAAGGTAACATTCACGTCGATCGTCACAGGAGGCGGTCTGTTAATGCGTTGTCTGGAACCCTCGAGGGTGAAATCATCTGTCCAAACTGCATCACAGGTTCTCTGGTAGGTGAGATGTACCGAGTAATTCTCCTTGAAAATGTTGATCTAACAACAGGTTCGAAACAGAAATTATGCAAACCCTTACCCCTTTTTCCTAGAGATAGGAAATCAGAAACAACCGCTCTCTACAGGTGATTCAGAATTCCTATTACATAGTTATAAGTAATTTTGCTTCTGTGGGGGTTCACACTCTCTAGCAATTTTATGAAGGAAAGCATGGTCCGTAACACGTTGTTTGTGGTGTCACCGCCAGACACCACACTTGCTAGGTGGTAGCCTTTAAATCGGCCGCGGTCCGTTAGTATACGTCGGACCCGCGTGTCGCCACTATTAGTGATTGCAGACCGAGCGCCGCCACACGGCAGGTCTAGAGAGACTTCCTAGCACTCGCCCCAGTTGTGCAGCCGACTTTGCTAGCGATGGTTCACTGACAAAATACGTTCTCATTTGCCGAGACGATAGTTAGCATAGCCTTCAGCTACGTCATTTGCTACGACCTAGCAAGGTGCCATTATCAGTTGTTATTGATATTGTAAATAATGTACAGACAAGAGCTACGTTCAACATTAATGGATTAAAGTTAAGTATTCCACCAGCTACATCCTTTTTTTCTAGTCTAACTTCCTTGTCCTGTTCCAGACCTCACGCCAGCCTGCGTGAGCTAAAACGCGTGCCTTTCGGCTTCCTCCAAACTCCGTGGGTTGGCTCCTGCCAATCCACAGCATGGTTAAAAAAATAAAATAGTTACACGCTCATGAGTCAAAACATTATGACCACCTGCTTAAAAGCTTGTTTGAGTGTCAGGGATCCGACAGTTTATTGGTAGGTCTGTGGAGGTATCTGGCTTTTGATGTCTACGCACATATCATGTAATTCACGCGCCGGCCGCGGTGACCGAGCGGTTCTAGGCGCTTCAGTCCGGAACTGTGAGACTGCTGCGGTCGCAGGTTCGAATCCTGCCTCGGCCATGGGTGTGTGTGATGTCTTTAGGTTAGTTAGGTTTAAATAGGCCTAGGGGACTGATGACCTCAGATGTTAAGTCCCATAGGGATCAGAGCCATTTGAACCATATGTAATTCGTTTAAATAATTGGGCGCTGATTTGCGTACGCGTTGACGGCGTCCGATAGCTACCCACGATTTACATCAGGCGAATTTGGTCGCAGAAACAGCAACGCGAGTTCACTATGTGCTCCTCAAACCACTGTAGCATGGACATGGACAGATACATTGCTGGAAGATGACACCGCCATCGGGGAAGACATCAACCATGAAGGGATGCAGTTGGTTCGCAGCGTGTCTCCGATTATTACATCAGGTCCCATGCGAGCGCAGGAGAATGTATCCCATCCCATAATACTGCTCCCACCAGCCTGCGTCCGAGGCGCGCTGCCCGTTTCGAGCCGACTTTCATCTTGATGACGGCGTTTGCCACTAAATCCATGTTTTGTCACCGAATCCATCCGTCAAACGGTACAACTTTTAGCAGCCCTCAGTGTCACGACTGTATTTGTTAAACTTTCGTAAGACTATGTTTGAGACCAGAGATGTTGGTCAGAGAGGTTAAGTTTGCGTTCTCAATGTAATTTAGACAGTAGCAGTTGCAGAATGTGTTGGACAGTGTGGCAAGGCATTCTGTACGGCCTGCTGCTTAGCGGAGACAGTATTATTTAAAAAAAGATTTTGTAATTACGAGGGTGAGTCAATTATTATACGCAATTCAGTTATATTTTTGTTTATTTTGGTAGTACTGTCGTGTCACTTTTATGACGCATGATTTGTTTATTTGTTGTTATAACTTTGCAATTTTCAAGCTGCTATGTTAGTTTCGTTATCGCTGCCGTGCTGTTAATCATGGCTGCTCCGCTGCCTATTTGCACCAAAGCAGAGCAACGTTCAGTGCGCCGTTATTTGTGGTCGGAAGGCGTATCAGGGGCCGAAATTCATCGAAGACTTTCGGTACAGTACGGGCACACTGTTTTGCCACAACGGAGTGCTTACGAATGGATTGAAAAATTCCGAAATTGCACAAGTGTTACGCACGATGAAGGAGCGGGACGACCGTTTACCGCCACAAATGAAGAAACCATTGAGCGTTCAGGTGAAATGATTCTCTTAGACAGATGATTAACTATTGACAAAGTGGCACATCGTTTGCAAATTAGTCACGGTTCGGCCTGCAAAATCATCCACAACAGACTTGGGTTTCATAAAGTTTGTGCAACATCGGTCCCAAAACAACTCACACAGTTGCATAAACAAACGCGCTTGGACATCTGCAAAAAACACTTGGATCGCTATGGTAACGAAGGGGACAACTTCTTAGGCAGGATCATTACTGGGGCCGAACCATGGATCCACCATTACGAGCCGGAGAGTAAACGGCACAGTATGGACTGGAAACATCCAAATTCGCTGTGCAAGAAAAAGTTCAAGACCCAACCGTCCGCAGGAAAACTGATGCTTAACGGTTTTTTGGGGCGCACAAGGTCCACTACTGGAACATTATGGGGAAAGTGGCACAACAATAAACAGTGTACTAATGCCTGCAATTCGAAGCAAACGCCCAGGATTGCTGTCGGAAGTGTTGTGTTGTTGCACGACAATGCCCGACCGCATACAGCTCCCCACACTGCTGAAACGCTCCAGAAACTCAAATTTTAAGTACTGGTGCATGCTCCATATAGTTCCAATATTGGCTCTTCTATCATTTGCTTGATCCACTCAAACATGCATTAAGGGGGCCGTAGACTTGCCTCGGACGAAGCAGTGAGAGAAACGGTGCATTCCTGGCTCGCAGCTCAACTGAGAACCTTCTTGTATGAGGGCAACAGGAATCGTTGAAACGCAAGGAGACTATTTGATTAGGATAAAATGTTGTAACTACTTTGCAGATAATAATTGACTTACCCTCGTATGTTAATCTAAGAATAACAAAAGTCAACTTTTAAGGTAATCCAATTTTTTACATTTGCAACTGTGTAGCTTCTTTGGGTATGGTTGAAGATTGCTGTATATATTTTGTAATGAAGCATATGGTCTCGTCTTGTAGTTCAAACAACTGTCAAGGGAGACAACTGTACACAGGAACGTTATTAAGACACATTTTCCTAACACGTCTAGGTGCAGAACTTCACGAAAAGGCGTATTGTTGTTCTGGTTCAATGGAGCACAGTTAAATTTGGTGTCGTTCTTCTCTTTTATCAGTCGTTAAGATTAGTTCCCCATTTAAATTTACGTTCATGATCCTGTTTGCACACTCGCATTGCACATCGGGAATTGTATACTGAGAAGTACTTATGGAAGCTTGTAAGGTACCATCTTGCATTGCATGTCGCAAAAACGGCAAACGAAATTTCATTTTGAGAGTCGCACCATTTTTCCTAATAGCAACAAGTTCCACAGCAGACGAGGGTTCTGTGCGCACAGGCATGCCAATAAATTTAATTACCATCAAAGTTCATGTCCAGTGTAAGGCATAGTGACTGGCAGAATGTATTTGTGAAAATAATATCGGAATCAGTTCAGAGACTTAATACCAATAAAAGATTTCAACAAAGTGCTATCTTTTGAATTTTCGAGCAGTTTTATCGGAAAGTCAGATGCGTTAATTTTTATATTCATTCGCTGTGTAATTACAATAACAGCTCTGATTAAGTGATTGTTTGCAGGACTAAAGATAAATATTAGCGATATTCAGGGCCAACATATTCTTTTGCAGTCAAATGGCGTATGTAAATTTCATTAAAACGGATTGATAAATTGCTTTATGTGGCAGTCGTACTCAATGAACAGCGAAACTCTAGTAAGTGACAAACTTTTTTCACCATTTTTTGGGGACATCAGAGAGAAAAAGTTTCGTAAAGATTTGAAACTATGTCTAAAGTTTATTGCAAGTCTCTAAGTGGTCTAATTCTTCAATGTTGCGTAACTGATGTATGGATATTCTTGCTTCATGGGCTACGCCACTTTTTTGACCCCATACCCACCCCTTTCACAGGTGGGTGATTTTTACCCCAACAGTGATTCTTTCCAGACAGTAAGCGACATATGTACCGCGATAGATTTAAGTCGGCCCAGTGGTTTAGGAGGAGATTTGGAACATACATACACACATACTTACGTTGGTCCATTTTTATAATTTGTATGGATAAAGTGTCGGTGATAGGCTGTATCCCTGATGTAATCGATTTGTAGCTTCAAATCTAGGAGAGAAAAGTTTTGTACTTTCACTCTTGCAGTAGAGCTTTCATATACGTTCTGAAATTCTGTTGTGATAGGACTGACTTGATTATAATAGGATGTGATAGGATATTATGAAGATTGCTACTTACCACAAAGGTGGCACATTAAGCTGTAGACAGACGTAATGAAAAGACTGTTACACACATAGCTATGTTCAGAACAGAAACACAGATACATTCAAGCAAGCAAGCAAGCACACATCACACACACACACACACACACACACACATGGACCGCTATCTCCAGCTGCTCTGGGCAGAACGCAAATGTCTCAAACGGAAACCTCAATGCAGAGCCGCTTCTATTCGACGTTGTTACATTCTCGTCGGAGCAGCTGGAAATAGTAGTCATGTGTGTGTGGGTTGTGCTCGTTTGTGCGAATGTGCATTGAAACATCCCCTTGAAACATTATGAATGACTGTGCTGGTAAACTTCTACGTCATTCAATTTTCAAACAGCTGAGCGAAACTCAACGTACTCAGTTTTCTCTTTACTTATTCTGATCATCACTAAACTGACACACAATATTACTGATAGACATGGTCAGCAAATGAAAGATTTTGATAGAGAACAAACAACGTATTTACCTTAATAATGTTCAAAAGTCGTCATATATATCTATCAATTCATGACAACCATATTTAGAAATTTCCTTTTTCTGGCGGACACACGTCCAGATCGCTTATAGTAACCTCTCAAAACTCTGTCATCTCTCTCTCCCACTACTGCTGGCTGCTCACCTCCAACTGCCCAATGCTACGCGCTGTTCATCTTCAACTGCCCAACACTACACGAGTGAATATTGCAATAATGAGTCCAATCAGCACACAGCACAGTCAATGATTTTCATACAGAGAGCTACATAGGGTTACCGACATAAAAACCTAAACAGCCGACTTACACCGTGAATTTTATTTGTGAAGAAGACTTTGGCAGAAAGCTCTGTGCGAAACGATCTTTTCGTAGTGCCTGTCTGCAACTAACTGTGTCATCTTCATAGTGAAATCTCTCCTTTACATAATAATATTGTTCGTACTCCATCCTGGATTTCCTATTGTTTGATATGACAGCATAGCTGGATGCGTTACACCTGAATTAATTTGTGGGCGCACTTCGTCGCCGAAGTGAGTTCGTTATCTAGGCTACAGGTGTTATCATTTGTTCTTATTGCTTGTTTCGATGTCCTTAGGTTACACAAGTTTCCGGAAATTTCCCTCCCTGGAATAATTTCCAGGCTCTCAGGACTATTCGATGGCAGACAATAGCCAGGAAGACCTGCGGCGCCATGTCGGATGCTTCCCGCTACTCGTCACTTACAGCTTCCGCCGACACAGCAGGATGTCTTCTGCTCCTCTGACGTCACAGGAAGGTAGCCCCCAGTTCCCCGGGGAGGTCTGTAGGAAGATCACCTGCGCATCACCCGCCTGTTGTCTTACAGACAAACCTGTCCGCTGGCTGTACACGCGTGGGAACCGTGGGCTCTTCAACAGTCTGGAAAATCATGGCACTAAAGGCAAAAAAACATTTTGAAATAATGCATGGGGGCTTAATTAAAAAGAATAGACTAATATTAATGAATAAATGCAATAATTTTAGTAGCTGTTTGACCGGTTAGGAAGTCTAGTATTAGCACGCAATCTGACTGCATAAAATAAAAATAAAGAATGATAAGGAATTTCCATTAACACAATTGATTAATTAAGTCCCCTGCAACTATAAAAGCTACGAAACAACAAAGCACAAGTGTAACTGTTCTGTGTGTGGTAGTGTGACTCTACGTACTTGTATCTGGCTCGGTTCTTTCTCAATACGACAAAATATTTTAAACACCATTTACAGTGAACTAATTGAAAAACCAGAAATACTATAATTGCACATAGGAAACCAGAATTACAAGTCTAGTAAATGAACACGAGCCAGATGCTTTGTTGACTGTACCTGTGAGCAAGAGAGATAGTCATTAAAGAAAACTGTAATACCTTTTTATCTCATTATATATTGACGAAAATATTCCATTACACCAGCATCATAAATCAAAAGCCCATCTCCTTTCTCAAATATATTCTGACAATTGCAACTTCTTCCATCTATACATTACACAGTGTCTACTCTCTCGACCAACAGAACAACTGCCCTCGACATCCTCTGAAATACTACTGCGCCAGTGTAGGCGAGGGAATAATAATCTTTGGCGCAATCTCTGGCGCTGTGACTCAGTGTAGCCACCTTTCAATAAGTGACCATGGGGCAGAAAAGCAACAAAAAACGCTCAACCGAGAGAAGGGCATCGGACCTGCCGGGATACCAATTCGACTCTGCGTGGAGAATGCGAAAGAACTTGTCCCTCTTCTCCCTGCAGTGTACCAATTGCCAGCAGTGTACCGAGGCTTCTGAATGAGCGATACTTTCTTAGTGACCTGAAAAAAGCACAGGTCATTCCCCTTTTTAAGAAGGGTCAGTCTTATAGAACTATAGGCCTATAACTCTGACGTGGCTCTGTTGTAGAACTATGAAAAGTCCCCTTTCGAAAATTATAATTACTGTGCTGGAAACTTCCATGTTATTTGATTTGCAAACGGCTGAGTAAAACTTAACGTACTCAGGCGTTTTTCTCTTTACTTACTCTGATCATCACTAAACTGACACAATATTTTTAGCGCAACGCAATCTGACTTTCAATAATCCCCACAAAAGAATGGGCCTGAGTAACAATAACCTATACTTTTCATGAATCACTTACAAAAATCTTCGTTACTCGAACTACTGCAATACAGCGAACGCCAATAGTGCCAGCTAAATAAAAGATTCTAACTGCTGAAGGCACTAACTACTGATAGGCATAGTTAGCAAATGAAAGATTTTGATAGAGAACAAACAACGTATTTACCTTAACATTGTTCAAAAGTCAAATGTTCAAATGGCTCTGAGCACCATGGGACTTAACATCTGAGGTCATCAGTCCCCTAGAACATAGAACTACTTAAACCTAACTAACCTAAGGACATCACACACATCCATGCCCGAGGCAGGATTCGAACCTGCGACCGTAGCGGTCGCGCGGTTCCGGACTGAAGCGCCTAGAACCGCTCGGCCACATCGGCCAGTTATATATATATATATATATATATATATATATATATATATATATATATATATATATATATATCCACGAACCTACTACGGTGTCGTAGCAGGCGGAGAGGTGATACTCCGACGTGGCGCGTCCCAGGTGGCGGATAGGGGGGTCCTCACCGGCTTGCCGGCGGACTTGAGCGAAATAAAATAGCTCTCGCGGACCAAACACACAACATCAAGAAATCCATTAGTGTCTGTTCTGGTATCCAGCGACTAGTGGTCTGCGTCTGTTTACCTAGTTGGTGCGGCAGTGAAATATGGCTTGATCTCAACAATCAAGTCTGCAATTACCGTGATCTTGTTAAAGGTCACCACAACCAACTTCAACTTGAAGTAATCATGATGGAACAAATGGAAAGAAATCCGCTACCCCAGGCCCCAGTCAACGGACTGGACTTTCCTGGTCATCGGATTCTGGGGGACCAGGAACATCATGAGGAGAAGAGTCGGAGCTTCTCAAAACCTCTTCGCAAGCACTACCTTGGCACTCTCAATGCAAACACTCTGTTCAAACTTGGAAAACTAAAACAACTGACAGACATGCTAGATAAATTTCACATCAAAATTCTTGCCATTCAAGAAACGCGCTTCGTAGATGAAAACCATTTCGACACAGAACATTACAGGATTTACAAAGGTAAACCTGCGGTCAGAAGAGGAACACCATTATTGTTTGGTACAGGGTTTGCAGTACACAAATCAGTCATGGATAACATCATAGACTTCAATTCAATATCAGAACGTATCTCGACACTGTCCTTCAAATCAGGTAATAAAGCATACACAATTATCAACGCACATGCACCTACAAATAACCATAACAGAAAGAAGCCACAAGAAATTGAAGACTTCTGGGAAGACATGGAGGAAGTAACTAACAACGTACCAGAAAGACATGTGAAAATTTTAATGGGTGATTTCAATGCGCAGCTTGGTAAGGAGAGAAAATTCAGAGAAATAACAGGCCCATACTCAGCACATATTCGCACGAACAGAAATGGGGAACACCTCATAAAATATTGTCAAAACTTTAACCTCAAAATCATGTCAACACAATTTCAAAAACCAAGACGAAAACTTACAACATGGAAAGCACCCAACACAGTGTGGGGAGAATTTCAGATTGATCATGTGGCCATATCCAAGAAAAATTCGCGGGAAATTCTAAATGTCAGAACACGTAAAGGAGTCTTCGAGTCTGATCATTATTTGCTACAAGTTAAGATTAGGCCAATCCCAAGACTGAAACAGACAGCGCAAAGCAAAATAGTCAAACCTGATCCGGAATACTTGAAGATAAACAGGGATAAAATCGTTGAAGAAATTAATAGGCATTCAATAGACACATGGACAGATCTGGCGAAGGCAGTTCAGAAGACTATGTGCTGGGGACAACCACCTAGAAAACGCAAACATAGGTGGTGGAACGCAAATTGTGATGAAGCCATTGAGAGAAGAAAGCAAGCATGGGACAAGTTCAGTAGCTACAGAAACTCAGAAACATGGAAAGAATTTCACGAAGTTCAGAAACTAGCATCGAAGGAAATCAGAAGGGAAAAACGAGCATATGACAATAACAGACTAAAAGAAATTGAGGAAGATTTCAAAAGAAATAACACAAGAAATTTTTACAGAACTTTCAAAGAAAATATTAAGGGCTATCAACCCCCTAGCCTCTGCTTCCGAAGAACAGATGGATCCCTGGAAACAAACACAAAAGAAAACTGTAAAATTCTCAAACATTACTTTGATAAACTTCTTAATTGCAAAAAACCTACAGGAAAATTAACATTCCAAAAGACCACATCTAATGCCGATTCTGATCCACCCACAATAGAAGAGATAGAGGAAATCATAAAACAAATGAAAAATAACAGAGCTGCCGGAGAAGATGGTATTATCGCCGAGATCTGGAAACTCCAAGATGAAAACATCACCAAAAAAATCCATAAAGTTATCTCCGAAATTTGGATCACAGAGAAAGTGCCAGAGGAATGGAAACGTGCATTGATCCATCCGTTACATAAAAAGGGTGATAAGTCAGATCCAAACAATTACAGAGGCATTTCGCTAGTACCAGTTACATACAAAATTTTCTCTAAGGTGCTATTAAACAGACTAGAACCAAATTGGGGAATACCAGGCGGGCTTCAGAAAAGGGAGATCATGCATCGAACAGATCTGGAACTTGAGAACACTTTTGAAAGTCAGACAGGCAAGAAACACTGTAGTTACCTTTGTGGACTTTAAAAAAGCATATGATTCCATAGACAGACAGACACTCTTTGACGTACTGGAAGAATATGGTATCGACAGAAAAACCAGGACACTTATACAACAGACGCTTACAGACACTACCTCCAAGATTAAGTTCATGGGAGAAATTTCGGAACCCTTCCACATACACACAGGTGTCCGACAAGGAGACGGGCTCTCACCAATCCTGTTCAACATGGTGTTAGACAAAATTATCAAGCAGTGGGAGGAACAAGTTAAAGGAATACAGCTGGGAAGAACACGTGAAACCAAAACAATCATAAAATGTCTGGCATTTGCAGATTATATAGCCATACTCAGCAATAATACACAGGAGGCAAAGGAAGCACTGGAATGCTTGCATGAAATAGCTGCCAAAACAGGTCTGCAGGTATCTTACGAGAAGACACAATATATGGAACGACAGACCGACAATGTACACACCATGCATACTGTATATGGATCCGTAGAAAGAGTCGAAAAATTTAAGTATTTAGGGGAGTACATACAAATGGGAGGATCAAACAAGGCGGCTAACATGGAACGAACGAAGAAACTCCAGAAGGCATACAAACTCACATGGTCACATTATAATAAGAAAAGCATATCGAGGCAGGCCAAACTTAGGCACTACAAAACAGTTGTATTACCAGAAGCATTGCACGCGTCAGAAACAACCACAATTGGAGCATCAGGCATCATAGACACAGAAAAAATAGAACGCAAAATTCTCAGAAAAATATTTGGACCAATTCACCAATTCACAGAGATGGCATATGGATGAAGCGACCTACCAAAGAGCTGTACCAGCACACTGACAGACTAACAGACGCGATCAGAAAACGCAGATTAACTTTCTATGGGCACATACAGAGAATGGACAACAACCGACTTACAAAGAAAATTTTTGATGTAGTAAACAGCTCAAGCAAGAAAACAAATTGGTATCATGAAATAGACGAAGACTTAAGGCAGATAGGGATCAACAGGCAAATGATAGGAGACAGGAAATACTTCAGAAACAAAGTTAGGAGTGCAAAATTTATTGTAAAGGAGAGAAAGAAGACAGGAACATTATGGACAGAGCAAAGGAAACAGGAGCACAGCCAAAGGATGAAGAGATTTTGGGAAGAGAAGAGGAAGAGAGGAAAGAAGTGAAAATTGTGTCATCATGTGATTTTCGAGTTCAAACACTGTCCATAAGGGCAACAATGAAATGAATGAATATATATATATATATATATATATATATATATATATATATATATATATATATATATCAATTCATGATGCTTACAAATCTCCTTTTTATGGCGGACACAGGTCCAAGTCGTCCACTCACAGTAACCTCTCACAACTCTGGCATCTCTCTCCCCACATCCACCACCGCTGGCGGCTCACCTCCAACTGCTGTTCCCATCCAACTGCCCAACAGTACAAAGCGAATATTCCAACAATGCCAACCAACCACAGACTGCACACACCACAGTCAGTGATTTTCATACAGAGCGCTACGTTGCGTTACCAACATAAAAACCTAACATGGTTTGGTATCGTGCATTATGACATTTTTTGAAGCCGAAAAATCTCCTTTATGGGAGTCAACATTGGTTCTGAGAACAACGATCTGTGATACACAGCTGGCTTTGTTCGTCCACGAGACCCATAAGGCAATAGATGTAGGCGCCCAGGTAGATCCCGTGATCCATGACTTCCGTAAGGCATTCGATACAGTTCTACGCTGCCACCTAATGAACAAAATACGAGCGTACGGAATATGAGACCGGCTGCGTGACTGGACTGAAGAATTTACTCTAAACAGAACAAAGTATAACATTCTCGAGCGAGAGTAGTCTTCAGGTGTCAAAGCAACTTCGGGTGTGCCCCAAGGGGATGTTACAGGTTTATTACTTTACAAAGTGTAGATACACGCAAGAGCCAAAGAAAATGGTACACCTGCCTAATATCGTGTCGGGCCCCCGCGAGCACGCACAAGTGCCCCAACACGACACGGCATGGACTCGACTAATGTCTGAGATATTGCTGCAGCCAACTGACACCATGAATCCTGCAGGGCAGTCCATAAATTCATAAGAGTACGAGGGGGTGGAGATCTCTTTTGGACAGCATCCCACATATGCTCAATAATGTTCATGTCTGGGGCGTTTTGTGGCCAGCGAAAATGTTGAAACTCAGAAGAGGGTTCCTGGAGCCACTCTGTAACAATTCTGGACGTGTGGGGTGTCGAATTGTCCTGCTGGAATTACCCACGTCCATCCGAATGCACAATGGACGTGAATGATTGCAGGTGATCAGACATGATGCTTACGCACGTGTCACCTGTCAGAGTCATATGTAGACGTATCACGGGACCCACATCACAACAACTGCTCACACTCCATACCATTACAGAGCCTCCACCAGCTTCGACAGTCCCTTGCCGACATGCAGGTCCACGGATTCATGAGGTTGTCCCCGTACCATTACACGTCCATCCGCTCAATACAACTGGAAACGGGACTCGTCCGACCAGGCAACATGTTTCCAGTCACCAACAGTACAATGTAGGTGATACGCGCCCAGGCGAGGCGTAAGGCTTTGTGTCGTGCAGTCATCAGTGGGCTTTCAGTTCCGAAGGTCATATCGATGATGTATCGTTGAATGGTTCGCACGCTGACACTTCTTGATTGCTCAACATTGAAATCTGCAGCAATCTGCGGTAGGGTTGCACTTCAATCACGTGGAGGAGTCTCTTCATTCGACGTTGGTCCCGTTCTTGCAGAACGTTTTTCCGGGCCCAGTGATGTCGGAGATTAGATATTTTACCGGATTACTGATATTCACTATACACTCGTGATATGATCGCGCTGGAAAATCTCCACTTTATCACTATCTCGGAGATGCTGTGCCCCATCGCTCCTGCGCCCACGTTCAAATTTACTTAAATCTTCATAACCTACCATTGTAGCAACAGTAACCGATCTAACAACCAAGTTAGAACTTGTTGTGTTATATAGGCGTTGCCGATCGCAGGGCCGTATTCTGCCTGTTTACGTTTCTCTGCATTTGAATACGTGTGCCTATACCAGTTTCTTTGGCACTTAGTGTATTAATAAGTGAACATCGAAAATTTAAGTACTGATTTTTAATATTTTTAATATTAACCATACGAAGTGCCCAATGAAACTTGTATAATTCGGCACTTTGCCACAGGTCTGCACAAACTATATGATGTGTCTACGTATCAGCTGAGAGAAGTAATAGGAAGTAGACTTACAGACATTAGAAAAATTTTTCTCTGTCTCTCACACTGTCACCAACTTTTACGCCGCATACAAATTCAAAATGGCGCTAAGCACTGTGGGACTTAACATCTGAGGTCATCAGTCTCCTAGACTTAGAACTACTTAAACCTAACTAACCTAAGGACATCACACACATCCATGCCCGAGGCGGGATTCGAAATGGTTCAAATGACTCTGAGCACTATGGGACTTAACATCTGAGGTCATCAGTCCCCTAGAACAGAACTACTTAAACCTAATTAACCTAAGGACATCACACACATCTATTCCCGAGGCAGGATTCGAACGTGCGACCGTAGCGGTAGCGTGGTTCCAGACAGAAGCGCCTGGAAGCGCTCGGCCACACCGGCCGGCGCGGGATTCGAACCAGTGACCTTAGCAGCAGCGCGGTTCCGGACTAAAGCGCCTAGAACCGCTCGGCCACAGCGGCCAACAAGCCACGTACAGATCAGGCGTTATGGTAGAAGTGACAGACGAAAGTAACAACGTTAACGTTCATGTTAAATGTTGAAGAAGGTTTATTTCCAAAATACCCAGGTGCCGGGCAACTATGATGTCACAACTCCTAACTTGTTGATGTTGTCACCAGTAGAAAACAAAACATTATAGTCCGAAGCCTTTGAGGGCAACACAGACTTAAATAACGTTGTTTACTTGCGTTGTTTTCTTTTTCTTCTGAGAGTGTACGGAACTTACTTAGTGTTCATTTGCCACCGTTTCCACGATATCTGAACTACTAATTTTGAATAGCTTCGACTTCAGTGATTTTACGTAAACTATATTTTTTTAGACTATGCCTCGAAAAGAACTCTAATCGATCGGTCTGAAAGATAAAGAGCAGGAGAGACAATTTCTGCGTAGACAAGTAATAGCAATAATATGAACAGTGGTAAAGTTAAATCTATTGTTATTTTGAAAGAGAGATTGAAATGTAGCCGGCCGCGGTGGTCTCGCGGTTCTAGGCGCGCAGTCCGGAACCGTGCGACTGCTACGGTCGCAGGTTCGAATCCTGCCAAGGGCATGGATGTGTGTGATGTCCTCAGGTTAGTTAGGTTTAAGTAGTTCTAAGTTCTGGGGGACTGATAACCACAGCAGTTGAGTCCCATAGTGCTCAGAGCCAGCCATTGAAATGTACACTGACTGTAATTCCAGATAATTTAAGAGCTATAATTGCGGTTTGATGCATTTACAGTGCACATTTTGTAATGCAAAACATTTCGCATCTGAGGTTACTTTACGTGATACAACGATATTCACATTTGCTGCTACAACCATAAAGTTAATTTTTCAGTGCGCTGTGTCAAGGTCTCAATTCAAATGGTCGAACAAGTAAGGAGGAATCAAAGAAATATTTAAATAATATTCGTAGCTACAATGGGGCACAAAAACAATCGATCGACTTTCCACCATAGACGACAGTAGTTACTATTGTTATTGTTACCGCTTCAGCTGAAGGTCCTGGTCGCAGGGGAGTGTCTCCCGACAGTACACACATGGCTGTTTTGACGTTTACTGACCGGAAGTTGATTTCACGTGACGAGGCATCCTGTCCGAAGACGCCATTCATGTTGATGTTTGCCTTGTGCTCCATTTAACTGCTTTCGTTGTTTGTTGCTGCTTCTTGTTATTTCGTTGCTGCTGTTCCGTTTTGTTATTGTTTCTTGTTATTGTTTAGTTTGTTTTGGTAAACATGAGTGATTCCCACGAAACGCTCTATAAGTGTGAGGAATGCAGTTCAGAGTTTAAAATGCGAAAGAACCTCTACGCCCATATGAGGAAAGTTCATGAACTTGACATCCTTGTGTCTAAAGAAGGAAAATGCAGTGAATTGTGTCCCCAGTGCGGAATTGCATTTATGAGATGCAGTTCATTAAAATGGCATCAAATAACTGTGCATGGCATGAAGTCGGAGGAAAACAGTCGGAAATGCCGCATTAGTTGCTCACAGTGCTCTCTCTCGTTTCTCACCTATGACACACTGAGAACACATATTCAACAGAACCATGATGTTAGTTTTGAATGCCAGGAGATAGAATTTGGTTGTCTTGCAGGTTTGTTTTTTATACAGGGTGATTCAAAAAGAATACCACAACTTTAAAATGTGTATTTAATGAAAGAAACATAATATAACCTTCTGTTATACATCATTACAAAGAGTATTTAAAAAGGTTTTTTTTCACTCAAAAACAAGTTCAGAGATGTTCAATATGCCCCCTCCAGACACTCGAGCAATATCAACCCGATACTCCAACTCGTTCCACACTCTCTGTAGCATATCAGGCGTAACAGTTTGGATAGCTGCTGTTATTTCTCGTTTCAAATCATCAATGGTGGCTGGGAGAGGTGGCCGAAACACCATATCCTTAACATACCCCCATAAGAAAAAATCGCAGGGGGTAAGATCAGGGCTTCTTGGAGGCCAGTGATGAAGTGCTCTGTCACGGGCTGCCTGGCGGCCGATCCATCGCCTCGGGTAGTTGACGTTCAGGTAGTTACGGACAGATAAGTGCCAATGTGGTGGCGCTCCATCCTGCTGAAATATGAATTGTTGTGCTTCTTGTTCGAGCTGAGGGAACAGCCAATTCTCTAACATCTCCAGATACTGTAGTCCAGTTACAGTAGCACCTTCGAAGAAAAAGGGAGCAAAAACTTTATTGGCTGAAATGGCACAGAGAACGTTCACCTTAGGCGAGTCACGTTCATACTGAGTTGTTTCCCGCGGATTCCCAGTGCCCCATATACAGACATTGTGACGGTTGACTTTCCCCGTTAGTGTGGAAAGTTGCTTCATCACTAAACACAATCTTTGAAACGAAAGATTCATCTGTTTCCATTTGAGCAAGGATAAAATCACAGAAATCGATTCTTTTAATCATATCAGCTGCAGACAGTGCTTGAACCAATTTCAGACGATAAGGTTTCATAACTAACCTTTTTCGTAGGACTCTCCATACAGTTGATTGTGGAATTTGCAGCTCTCTGCTAGCTCTGCGAGTCGATTTTCCTGGGCTGCGAACAAATGCTTGCTGGATGCGTGCTACATTTTCATCACTCGTTCTCGGCCGTCCAGAACTTTTCCCTTTGCACAAACACCCATTCTCTGTAAACTGTTTATACCAACGTTTAATACATCACCTATCAGGAGGTTTAACACCATACTTCGTTCGAAATGCACGCTGAACAACTGTCGTCGATTAACTTCTGCCGTACTCAATAACACAAAAAGCTTTCTGTTGAGCGGTTGCCATCTTAGCATCAACTGACGCTGACGCCTAGTCAACAGCACCTCAAGCGAACAAATGTACAACTAAATGAAACTTTATAGCTCCCTTAATTCGCCGACAGATAGTGCTTAGCTCTGCCTTTTGTCGTTGCAGAGTTTTAAATTCCTAAAGTTGTGGTATTCTTTTTGAAGCACCCTGTATTTATTGTGTTAGTCACGTTTTAGTAAATTTTGTTGGCCCCAAGTACATGACTTAAAAAATACTGCCTTAACATTTTTTTTTAGACTTTGAAGAGTGGAAAACTTCTTACGAAAAAGTAAACCATGTTCATTATGTAATGAATTGTTCGGAGCAGAAGCAACTAGAAAAACGTGTTCGATATTACCACTGCCATCGCTCTTTCAATTTCAGTTCTAAAGGAACAGGTGCCAGGTGCGTCAAAAGTATGGACACGAATAAAATAGGCAGTACTTGTCCATCCAACATGCAAGTGATAATAACAGACGACAAATGCTGCTTAAAAATTTTTCCAAAATATATGGGACACACCCAAGATGCTGGAAGAACATTTCTGCATAGGAACGAGAGGGCAGAGTTGGCAGGTAAAATGGATAATGTGACTCTTATGTACATGAAACATGAAATTATCAAATTTATTTGTGTGAACAGACGTAGGGTCTCTCAATGTGCTTCATTTTTATTTCCTTTTTTTTTCTTTTTTCAGGACGGCTGTCACAGGGTGTTGCTGTTGGACGAGTTCTGCAAGATGTGAGAAGTGCACCAATCGCTGCAAGTGTGGAGAGAATCCATCTCCTTGAGAAAAAAGATTTGCATAATATAAAAAGGGATTTTGATATTGGTTATGCAACGAAGAAGCATGAAAATGATGCAGTGAGTGTGATATTGTGGGTTGAAGAAATGAAGAGACAAAGTGACAACCCAGTACTGTATTTCAAGCAGCAAAAACAAGTGGATCCTAATTTTCAAGATGAAGACTTCATTCTTATTATAATGACAGACTTTCAGGCTGAACAACTTCTAAAGTATGGAGAAGATAAAATATGTGTGGATGGCACTCATGGCATGACTGCATACGATATTCAACTTTTTTCTATTGTCGTTGTTGATAGATATGGTGCTGGAATGCCAGTTGCATTTTGTTTTTCAAATAGGGGAGACATGTGCTTACTGTCTTTTTATTTCAAATGTGTGAGAGAAAGGGTGGGCATTGTAAAGACCAATGTGTTTATGTCTGACGATGCACCAGTATTTTATAATGCATGGTCAGCAGTAATGGGACCTGTGCCAAACCAGTTGCTGTGTTCTTGGCATATACAACGGAACTGGTCTCAGAATTTAAGGAGAATTGCTGGGGGTAGTGAGAAAAAATCAGCAGTGTTTAGTTCACTAAAGTAACTTCAGACTGAACTGGATATAGATGAAACTTCCTGGCAGATTAAAACTGTGTGCCCGACCGAGACTCGAACTCGGGACCTTTGCCTTTCGCGGGCAAGTGCTCTACCATCTTTTTTTTGTTTTTTATTTTTTGTTTTTTGTTTTTGCCTTAACCACTTTTTTTAACATTTTCTTTTCCTTTTGAAAACCCTTTAATAAAATGGAACTACAAAAAAAAAAACCAAGTGCCACTACCACTTTTCATCCTATACCAAAAAAATCAGGTCCACTTCAGGCGTTGGCTCCTGACTAAACCTACCCCAGAGAGCCGCCTATATACCAGGGGAAATATGGGAAATCAAGGTTAGGGCTATCTTTACAAACAAAACAAAATCTTCCTTTTTCTGAATTTTATTTTTATTGTTTTTATGTTATTTTATTTTATTTTTGTTTAGTTTTGTTGTGTAATTGATCAGAGGCCTTCTGCGCCCCGCTGGTAACATGTTGAGTCACGTCTTCTCGAAATTGATGTGTTCCGTTCAATTGTTCAGAAATGTTCATTGGTTCAAACAGGAAACCTTCTTCTCTCTTGGCTTAACACATTCCAGCTGCGAGGCAGCTCGTGGAAAGCACTCCCAAGGAAGTTCGAGAAAAATTGTATTTTGGGTGACGGACAACGACATAATGACGGTCATTGAGGTATGTCCAAAAATCGAGTACAGAGTTTACAGTTTGTCCAAATAAGTAGTGAATGGCATGTCCGCGAATCCAATTCACAGCATTG
The DNA here is from genome assembly GCF_023898315.1 of Schistocerca nitens. Taxonomy (NCBI): domain Eukaryota; kingdom Metazoa; phylum Arthropoda; class Insecta; order Orthoptera; family Acrididae; genus Schistocerca; species Schistocerca nitens. The sequence continues at coordinate 84,264,945 of NC_064623.1, read as the reverse complement.
GTCTTTGTCCGAGGAAAATAGTCACGTTCCGGAAATAATAATGAAAGGGGAGTAATCCGATCCGGAATGTCCCGCGTTAGAAAAGCCACAATACGTCGAACCAAGTGCCAAACCTCCGCCGCCGGTCCGCAAACAAACCGATGTTCATCATTGTCTGGCACTCCACACGTGGAGCATAGAGGTGATTGGGCGAGGTGGATACGATGAAGGCGAAATTGGTTGATTTGCTTACCATTGACAGTTAGGTACCAGACAGATTGAACATTCGTGTCAAGGTAACAGGCGAACACCGCGCGCCATACATGACGCCAGTCAACCTGGGGGAACTTTTGTTCAATCGGGTTAGGTGGACGACCTAATTGGAGGACATTGTATACTGCCTTTGTCTTGAGTAAAAGCTGTCTTGGTAAGGTGAGGCGTAGATAACTGAGTTCCAGAAAGAAGTACCGTATATAATGGAACTGGGCCGGAACATCCGAGATCACCACTGGGGCTGACAGTGAGACCGGCGAGTATGCCGACAGGAGGAGACCAGTGAGGATCGTTGGGCAACGTGTCCATACCGTCATCTGGGAGCTGACAAACAGGGCGCGAGCTCTATCCGGCACGTGAAACAGACCTATCCCACCTCATTCACGGGGAAGAGTAAGGGTTGCATAGTTAACTTTGAACAACAGCCCAGAGCTGACGAAAGATGCCATCGCTGCCAACATGCGACGTGCCACAGTAAGCGGGAAAGGTAGAACTTGTGCTACATGGGGAACTCGGGGTGCGATATACACTCCTGGAAATAGAAATAAGAACACCGTGAATTCATTGTCCCAGGAAGGGGAAACTTTATTGACACATTCCTGGGGTCAGATACATCACATGATCACACTGACAGAACCACAGGCACATAGACACAGGCAACAGAGCATGCACAATGTCGGCACTAGTACAGTGTATACCCACCTTTCGCAGCAATGCAGGCTGCTATTCTCCCATGGAGACGATCGTAGAGATGCTGGATGTAGTCCTGTGGAACGGCTTGCCATGCCATTTCCACCTGGCGCCTCAGTTGGACCAGCGTTCGTGCTGGACGTGCAGACCGCGTGAGACGACGCTTCATCCAGTCCCAAACATGCTCAATGGGGGACAGATCCGGAGATCTTGCTGGCCAGGGTAGTTGACTTACACCTTCTAGAGCACGTTGGGTGGCACGGGATACATGCGGACGTGCATTGTCCTGTTGGAACTGCAAGTTCCCTTGCCGGTCTAGGAATGGTAGAACGATGGGTTCGATGACGGTTTGGATGTACCGTGCACTATTCAGTGTCCCCTCGACGATCACCAGTGGTGTACGGCCAGTGTAGGAGATCGCTCCCCACACCATGATGCCGGGTGTTGGCCCTGTGTGCCTCGGTCGTATCAGTCCTGATTGTGGCGCTCACCTGCACGGCGCCAAACACGCATACGACCATCATTGGCACCAAGGCAGAAGCGACTCTCATCGCTGAAGACGACACGTCTCCATTCGTCCCTCCATTCACGCCTGTCGCGACACCACTGGAGGCGGGCTGCACGATGTTGGGGCGTGAGCGGAAGACGGCCTAACGGTGTGCGGGACCGTAGCCCAGCTTCATGGAGACGGTTGCGAATGGTCCTCGCCGATACCCCAGGAGCAACAGTGTCCCTAATTTGCTGGGAAGTGGCGGTGCGGTCCTCTACGGCACTGCGTAGGATCCTACGGTCTTGGCGTGCATCCGTGCGTCGCTGCGGTCCGGTCCCAGGTCGACGGGCACGTGCACCTTCCGCCGACCACTGGCGACAACATCGATGTACTGTGGAGACCTCACGCCCCACGTGTTGAGCAATTCGGCGGTACGTCCACTCGGCCTCCCGCATGCCCACTATACGCCCTCGCTCAAAGTCCGTCAACTGCACATACGGTTCACGTCCACGCTGTCGCGGCATGCTGCCAGTGTTAAAGACTGCGATGGAGCTCCGTATGCCACGGCAAACTGGCTGACACTGACGGCGGCGGTGCACAAATGCTGCGCAGCTAGCGCCATTCGACGGCCAACACCGCGGTTCCTGGTGTGTCCGCTGTGCCGTGCGTGTGATCATTGCTTGTACAGCCCTCTCGCAGTGTCCGGAGCAAGTATGGTGGGTCTGACACACCGGTGTCAATGTGTTCTTTTTTCCATTTCCAGGAGTGCATATATTCACATATCGAGCTCGTTGGAGAATATCTAGGGATCGAAGGCGATGGTCCTTAAGACCTGCTCTGATCATTTAAAGGAGGCGTCGGCAGTTGATGGTGGCTGAACGCCGGAGATCAGATGAAAAATCTATTCCCAAACAACGAATGGTATCAACGGTGGTGACTTCCGTATGTTTAAAGAGCTACCCGACGCCTCACCATAAGTCGCTACCCACGTCAAAACAGCTCGAACCTCGTCGGCATTACGTAAACAGATGACTACATCGTCAGCACAGGCCGTGCAACAGAATCAGTAGCGATCTATGGACAACCCTACCAAACGTTGTCTTAGTCCACATAGCAAGGATTCCAAGGAAAAGGCGTCAAAATTGCTGATAGGGGGCAACCTTGACGTACGGATCGACCTATTATTATCGGTGGAGTGAGTCTGCCATTGTACATATCCTGGATGAGGCACCCCGCAGAAGGCGCATCACTACCGTGATGACGGCGACTGGGAAACCCATATGGTGGAGAACGGCCGTAAGGAACGAATGGTCAACCCTATCAAAAGCTTGACTAAAGTCCAAAGACGCAAGTGCCCCAGAGAGGCGTTGTGACTGGGTAACGGCATAAAGCCGTGCGGATATTATTATCCCCTCCCAAAGATGCTTGGTCTGGCGACACAACATATCGGGCAACGTTTTTAAGTCGTGCCGCCAAAAGGCGAGTGAAGATTTTCATATCACTGTTAAGGAGGGTGAGGGGCCGATAATCACTGATAGTGTTGCCACCATGCGGTTTATGTACAGGAATAATAATTCCTTCCATGAAAGCGTCTGGCACAGGTACTTCCGGAGACATCAGTTCCCGACAGATGGAGGTGAAGGTGGACTCTTAACAAATCACGGAAGGTGCGTAAAAATTCGAGGGGAAGACCGTCGGGTCCTGGGGAGCGATTGATGGTTCCTGCCCGGATCGCTTCGCGGACTTCCTCATCAGTCACCTCTGACATCAAGTCAATCGCCGCATCTCCTGGGATACCACCGAAGTTGAGCTGTGACTCGATCAACTCTGGGGAATGTGGAATTGCGGCGTATAGCTGCTGGTAGTGGGCGTGAAGCACATTCCCTATTGCAGATTGGGTTACGTAGCGACGCCCTTCTTGGTCTGTTAGGACGTGAATCAATTTTCGGCGTCGATTTTGGCGTTCTTGGATGATATGGTACATCGACGGATGTTCATGAGGCTTGCGATCAGCAGTACGAGCTCGTACTATCGCTCCTTCCAAATGCCTTCGCATGAGATTGGAGATTTGGGCCTTAGCATGGTTCATCCTTGTATGGCGCTCAGGGGAGGCTGGCATCGTGGAGCATTCTCGTAGGATCCTGTAGTAAAAGTCCATAGTGCTCTTCCTCCAGGCGACAACATCTTTGCCATACCGGATTAAAGTTTTTCGAAGAGCAGGTTTTGCACACTGGATCCACCAGGATATGGTAGACGGATACGTGGGTCGGCGTCTATTACATGTGATCCAAGTGTCTTCTATTAGAAGTCGACAGTCATGTCAATTAAGAAGTGCCGTGTTCAGTTTCCATAAACCACGTCCGTGCCATATTGCCTGTCTTGTGAGAACAACATCACAGAAGTAAGCCTCATGATCTGAGAAAGCAACAGGCCAGATTTCAGCCTGTCGAGTGCGTTGAATTAGGGATCGCGAGATGTAGATGCGATCCAGTCGGCTAGAGGAGTGCGCAGTGTAGTACGTAAAGCCCATAAGATCACCGTGAACATGTCTCCACGTGTCGACAAACTGTAGCCGCGTGACGACTGTTTCCAGAGCTGCGCATGGCGAGTGACGCGGCAATTGATCCTGAGGTCGCTGGGTGCAGTTGAAGTCTCCACCCATGACTCAGTCATCGTGTGGTCCCATAAAAAGGCGTGTAACTTCATTCGCGAAGAAGGCATTGCGTTCACGTCGGTAGCTGGAGCCCGACGGCGCATAAATGTTGACGATGCGTACACCAAAGAGGGTAAGGGCCATACCTCTGCCGTTGGGGAGGTATAGGACAGCTTCGGCAGGAAGACCTTCGCGTAAGATGATGGCAACACCACTACCGGTGTCCGAAGCGGGAGAAAGATGCACCGTGAAGCCGTGTGGTGGTGAAAAATCGGCGACATGCACTTCCTGAAAAAGCGCAATATCTATGTCCGCATCATAAATCATATCGCGGAGCAGCGCTAGTTTGTGGGGCGCACGAATGGTCGCGAGGTTAATCGTTGCGACACGATAATGCTGGTGTTGGAGTCCCACAGGCGGGGCTTCTTCTTCAGGAGCGAGATGTCGTCGATCTTGCCGGTCCGCTGAAGAGGCTGCTATTGTGGAGAGTTTGCGGGCGCGGGCGCAACCGATGGGGGCGCCCCATCATCAGCACCGTCCACCCCAGTCCCTTCGATCTCCACGTCGTCTGCCCAGGAGGCTGATACTGCGGTAGGACATCGGCTGTGCACATCGTCCACGTGGAGAGGATACGTAATTTTCGTCTCATCGGATAGGCTCTCTCCAACGTCGACCTGTGGGGGCGACAGCGCCAGTAAGGAGGGGTGTTCGTTGCCAGTGGTCGCATGTGGCGGGTCTTTCGCATCAGACTTTTGGTCATCCAAGAGCGGTTTGTCGTCCATCTTCGGGTCTGCATTCCTGGTATTCATCCGTAGAATGGATTCTTCAGGGGGTGTACGGCTACGTTTCTTTCTCTTTCGTGTCGACCCTTGTTTTCGAACAGGTCGTTCAGAGTCCGATTGCGGGTGGCTTTCGTCTGACTCCGGACCTGTCTGAAGGAAAGCAGAAGTAGGTACCACTCCCGGATCAACGTCCATCTCAGTAGCATTTTCAGTCACAGTGCTGCGATGATTCGGCAGGTCAGGATCTGGCGTCTGTGGCACCTCAGAAGGAATCTCAGGAGCGGTTGCATCTACCTGATCAGACGACGTCAACGGAGCAGCAAGATCCTGTGTAGGGGTGCTACCTTCCTTGGCAACCTTGGCATATGTGACAGGGATCTGAGTGATCACCGCTGGGGACGCTTCCTCGCCGACCGGCGTCTGGATCAGGCGGCGTCGCATGCATGCGGATCTGACGTGGCCTTCTTGTCCACAACCCGCACATGTTCGGGGTTGGCCGTCGTACATGACAATGGCTCGCACCCCGCCAATTGTCAGGTATGATGGTATATGTTTTTTCAGTTCAATTTTGACCTGACGCACACCATTAAGGACATGGTAGGTAGTGAAGGTTTGCCATTTTTCCTCTACGTAACCGATGACGTTACCGTATGGTTGTAACGCAGAGACAACTTCGTCCTTCGGCACTTCAAAAGGTAGTTCAAACACCCTAATCGTGCGTTGACCGTACTCTGGGAGTTCAAGTGTTACAGCTCCGACGTGACCATCAGAGTATTTGAACTTAAGTCCATTGGCATGGCGGCGAATAACATCTTCACACACCTCGGCGTTTGCCATTTTAATATGAACGACACTACTCGTGATCGAAAAATGGATTCCGAAAACGTGGTTAGGATCTAAACGAACTTCTTCACGTATGAACGTTTCAACTTGATGTGCACGAGGTCGCGCATGTTCAGCTGGGAAGGAAACTTTAAGGGTCGCACGGCGGTAAGCGCTCGACGGTGGACGGACACAAGCCTTAAAGCTACGACGCGGAAGTAAACAACGCCTGCAGCGGAGCACTGGCCGGCGCGCGGGGCAGTCCCCACGCTGCCACGGCTGAGAGCAGACTGATCATCTGAGCTACCGAAGCACGACTCACGCCCGGTCCTCACAGATTTACTTCTGCCAGTATCTCATTCTGGATATAGATGTTTTTAGTTTGGAGAAAGTGGTGGAAGACTTATTGAATGATCCAGATACTGCAGAATTTGGCAGGTACTTTGTTAAGATGCACTGCCAGCGAGTGGAAAAGTGGGCGTATTGCTTTAGGCACCAATTGGGCATTAATACAAACAATTACTTGGAGTCCCTACATAAATTAATCAAATACAGTTACCTAGAAGGGAAAAAGTGCAGAAGGCTGGACAAGTCATTAAACGCTTTGTTACGTTTAGTGAGAGACAAAGTATATGAGGGCTTAGTGAAGCTCTCAAAACGTAAACAATGCTCTAGGGCGTCAAGAGTGAAAGCAAGCCACAACGATAGCTCAGATATAACAAATGGGATGATTTTATGCAGGGGTGAAGGGTTGTGGGAAGTGCTTTCTTCCACTGGTTGTGAAGTGTATGTTGTCGTAAAAAATTCAGAACTGATATGCGAAAGAAAATGTTCACTTAAGTGTAACATCTGCAACATGTGTGTGCATTCGTATAAATGCAGTTGTTTAGACAACATTTTAAATTTTAACATATGTAAGCATATACATGCATATGCCAAATCATTGTCTGGTGCTGTCCAGGAGAGTGAACAGTGTTCCTTGCCCTCTAGTGCAGACAATGAATATGTGTCAGCATTGCTTTCTGGTAATTCAGAAAAATCTGCTGAAACTTTTGAACAGGATGTGGTGTCTCACTGTGAAACTGTAGTTGCACTCAGTAAAGGAACATAGTGTGGACAGGAGACTAAGGCCAAAGTATTGAAGGATCTGAAGAAGATCATTGGCAATCTTAATAAAGATTTTTCTTTCTCACAAGAAAATACAGTAAATGTCAATGCCAAGTTTGAATCTCAGGCTAGATTTTTTTCCACAAAGCAGAATAGGATTTTGTGAGGGGTGATGAAGTGTTAAAGAAAAAGTAAACTCCAGGTGGGAATATTAACAATATTAGGAAAAAATAGTTTGCTACTCACTGTAAAGGTGTCATGTTGAGTTGCAGGCAGGCACAATGTAAAGATGTTACACATTAATTTTTATCCAAAGCCTTCTCCAGAGAACAAAACACGAACAGATTAACACTAGCCAGCACACATGACCAATATCTCCCGCTGCAGATAGTGGACATGTGTGCAGGGAGTGTGCTTGTGTGTGTAAATCTGTTTGTGTTTTCTTTTCTGAAGAAGGCTTTGGCCAAAAGCTAAATGTGTAACAGTCTTTACATTGTGCCTGTACAGTGAATAGCAAACTATCCTTTTCCTAATATTGTTAATGCACATAAAGGTCTTCTTGTACATTATGGCAATTTTGTGTGTGTGTGTGTGTGTGTGTGTGTGTGTGTGTGAGAGAGAGAGAGAGAGAGAGAGAGAGAGAGAGAGAGAGAGAGAGAGAGAGATTCCATGTAGTTGAAGGTGAATAAAAATTTAATTTTACTTATGCATTTTTTTGAGTTTTATTAATCATGGTATACTAAAATAATGCTATCCCACTATCTTGGCTCATTCAAACTGTTTTCTATAATTTAGTGATATCTAATTGTGTAAATAAAACTGAATTGCACAATGAAACATTATAATTGGTCTGTATCAATGTTTGGTAAAGGATTTGAGTTAACAGAAGACAACAAAGAAAGTAATGGAATTTGTCATGATTTTACTACTGTGTATGAGCACAAAAATCAAGGATTTAGTGTCATGCTACAGCAAGTCTTAGTTTCTATGTAAAAGAAAACTGGCTGAAATTCTCAAAAGTGCTTAAATGTCACGTCTGTTATGACAAAATACTTTACCACAAACAGAGTTTGCCTGTATTGCAACATTTTTTGGTCTTCAGTGGATAGCTATAATCAAATTTGGTTTTGATGGTCTGAAATAACTCTTTAAATGCATTAATCACAGCCATTTCTTGTAATCCCACCTGAGAGTCTACTGCAGATAGTGCTGTTTGAAAAGAGTTTAATGTTTCCTTGTTAATGATCCTCTTTGTGAATACATAATTAGAATGCTAGGAAACAGCTGGTTGATTATTAGTTCTCTTTGTATAAAGTCCCATGAATAGTGCTCTGTTGGCAGACATCATTGGGTCAACTAAAGTCATCTCATAATCCCATGTATTTAGATTTGAGATAACAGTGTCAAGGCAGGCATCACCTCTGGTCAGTAAATGACATGCTACAAATAGTCCATAAATGGTTAATAGATTCATAAATTTTCCACCTTAGAACTCTCCTTGCAAAAGCGTACATTGAAATGAACACCCAGTGCAATTTCTGCTTTCAAGTGCATTAAATAGCACAGACAAGATTCTATTTAGATGAGAAAATTTTCAAAGTTGCCATCTGGAGAATGGTATACTAGACAACAATTATTATAATAAGATTTAATAACGCCAAAGCAGCCAACTCTTAAAAAGCTACTGTGTGGAGCTAGATTTAGTCAATTTCTTTAACACTAGATTTACTGTTGGTATATTTAGATACACCACCGAAGGAAGCAGGTGTTCTGCACCATGCACTTATTAAATTTAGGCATTCAATTCAGTTATACTACCCTGCTTCTTGTGCTGATAACTTATGTTTACACAGACACAGTAAAATTCGCTTCACTTCTATAAAAAGTGATAACACATTAAGTTTAGTTCTAAGACACAGGCACTGCTTGTGATTATGGGAGTAACTTTCTGAGCAGTATGTGATCCGTTTACACTTAATTCTTCTTTCTGTTTGTCACAGAAAATATTATTTCACAGGAATATTGGCGACTCTCTGGAATAAAAAAACGCTACATCACAATATTTTTGGGCCATGTGGCATTATCCATTACATTATATCTAAGCTCAGAGTAAACACTTTCAAGCTTTTCAGCTGTCAAGTTGTTATGTTTAGGGAAGTTTTCTTTGTTTTGCTGGAAGCCAATGACGTTTTCTAGAGTTGTACAAATTATGACTGTTCAGGTGTAGCCATGATCTTTTTTCATCATACAGCATTCCTTATGCAGGTTTTCAACAGGGCTGGAACTATACTATGGCTACTTAAAAGCCGCTTTTCGTCGTCCAAAATATTAAAAATACCTAATATTCCCCGGTTTGGTCCCCCTGCATGTGAATGCGAAATAAACCGAGGTAGCAGACTTACGAGCACTATAGCCTTGTGTTATCTTTTTAACCACATTTATTTTCCATATTTAACGCACATTTCGCTATAACAACTAAGATCCACAGAAAGGAAAAAAAAACTGACTCTAATCGGCAGAATATTTCGGCGTATCTGTACGCACATATATCAATTACGTAAATTTCAGTATGGGCCTACTGCGGAACTTTTACATTATTCTGTTTATTGAACATGAAGGACTAAAACACAAGATGGAAATTACTTCATGCTTAACTAATTCCTTCAGTATTCACGGGTGCAACTGCATGAAAACCGTCCTCGCAGCCAAGTGTTTATTTAAGGGACAGTCACGTGACTTCCGGCAGCCAAACGTCAAAACAGCCAAGTGCGTACTGTCGGGAGACACTCCCCTGGCCGCAGTCTGCTGATGTTGCCTTGTTTTTGTGTTTTATTTCAGGCACTGCCGTACTTGAGCAGTTATTCAGAACTTTTAAAGTTTTGAAAGCTGCGCTTAGTCGTTTTTGAGTTAACTTTTTGCTTAAGGGTCACTAACTCTTCCATCTAAATTATTATCTTTCGCCGTGAAGAAATTGTTTTGCTTAAGAGATATTTATGAAAATACAGTTTAATTTGCCCAGAACCACATCACTCCCCAACCAGTTCCCCATCGGTTCGTTGGTTAACAAAGTAAGTAGCATACGTCGTCCCACAGTAAGACAACAGCATAACAGAGTGCTGTTGTGTCTGAACACAGGACGTGTTTCCGGCTTCATGCAGACACATTTCTGACGCCGTGCGGATAACACGTGTATCGCTGTATGTGAATGGAACAGCACGGCACCTGAAGAACGTACTCCAAGTAAGTACTCGGGACCATACGATTCTTGTGTGTGAACGCAGATTCACAGATTCTGGCGGTATGTGGACAAAATGCAATTGCGCGTTCAGCGTTAGCGAAATGGTGTCAACAAATCGAATGTTGCCGCACTGATGTACGTGATGGTGATAGGGATGTCTAGATGTTCAACCATACGATTTTCCATTTTTCTGTGAGTAGCAAGAACCTTTTGAGGGGGTGGGGGGACAGATTTTCCAACGATGAAGACGTTCACACCGCGGTTTTCGAGTGGTTCTGTAAACAAGGAGGGGATTTCTATCGCCGAGGAAATGCGCGATTGGTAGAACGCGGCCGTTCCGTGCAGAGACTTTTGGTGAGTATGAGTAAAAACAGTCATATATAAGACATTATAGAAATGAATGTTGCAAACTACGTCTTTTAATTGTTCACATGACAGGCCTGTTTCGGCTTATTGTCATTATCAAGTTACCTGAGAAATAACATTAGCGACATTAGGGTGCATAAACTGTGGCGGCTTTTCGTTTACATTTGCGCTGATACTTACGTCTAGTTGGAAGTGACTACCATACTGCAACAATTTCTGTATTGGCCAAACCGGATGAAATTTTAACAGGAGATTTCAAGAACACCGTAGAAACAGTGTTAGTAATCCGTCAAGCTTCTGTTTACACCTGAAAGATCAGCACCACAAAGTGGAGAAAATTGGAACTGCGTAAGAGATATACACAAAATACCGATGGGCTTACTATGAATATTCTCGACGAAATGAAAATTCAAATTGATACAAGGAAATATCAACACGACATTCTAAATTAACAATCAGATTTTAAACTTAAATGCTAGATAGAAAACTTTTTTGACATAATAGAACACGGAAACATATAGTCAGATGGTAAACAAAACTTACACGGACAAAATAATTAAACGAAAATAAGAACAACGATAAGTAACATCACCTATGGTAAGCCATATATACACAAATCAAAAAAAAGTTTTGCAACACCACGGTTCCGAGAGTTCCGGAACCTGTACAAAAAATTGGAAGAGATCAACATAAACATCATTTCCGCCCTTTTTATTGCTCATGAAAACCACAAATTGCATCTTGTACCACCATACAGTGAGACCTTCAGAGGTGGTGGTCCAGACTGTTGTACACACCGGTACCTCTAATACCAGTACTACGCCCTCTTGCATTGATGCATGCCTGTATTCGTCGTGGCATACTGTCCACAAGTTCATCAAGGCACTGTTGGTCCAGATTGTCCCACTCCTCAACGGCGATTCGGCGTAGATCCCTCAGAGGGTTGGTGAGTCATGTCGTCCATAAACAGCCCTTTTCAATCTATCCCAGGCATTTTCGATAGTGTTCATGTCTGGAGAACATGCTGGCCACTCTAGTCCAGCGATGTCATTATCCTGAAGGAAGTAATTCACAAGATGTGCACGACGAGGGCGCGAATTGTCGTCCATGAAGACGAATGCCTCGCCAATTTGCTACTGATATGGTTGCACTGTCGGTCGGAGGATGGCATTCACGTATCGTGCACCCGTTACGGCACCTTCCACCATCACCAGCGGCGTATGTCAGCTCCAAATAACGCCACCCCAAAACATTGGCTGCACGAAAAGCATTATTCAACATCGTGGCGTTGCTGTCTTCTTCCGAGCCATAATCCTTAGATAGCGGTTATCCACTGCAGTGGATGTCTTTGGGCGACCTGAGCGAGGCATGTCATCGACAGTTCCTGTCTCTGAACATCTCCTCCATGTTCGAACAACATCGCTTTGGTTCACTCTGACACGCCTGGACACTTCCCTTCCTGGCACAAAGAGTAACAATGCGGGCGCGATCGAACGGCGATATTGACCATCTAGGCATGGTTGAACCACAGACAACCCGAGCCGTGTACCTCCTTCCTGGTGGAATGACTGGAACTGATCGGCGGTCGGACCCCCTCCGTCTAATAGGCGCTGCTCACGCATGGTTGTTACATCTTTGGGCGAGTTTAGTGACATCTCTGGTCAAAGGGACTGTGTCTGTGATACAATATCCACAATCAACCCCTATCTTCAAGAGTTCTGGGAACTGGGGTAATGCAAAACTTTTTTTGATGTGTGTAATTGGTAAACATATAATATCATAGTAAAGGACTGTCATAACTGAAATGTCAAAATATCTGCAATTTTTACATTTTAGTAACGACAAGAGCTATTGCACTTACCGACACCTGACAGAAAGGCTTTACTACAGATGCATTCATGGTCGTCACTTCCAACTAGACGTAAGTACCAGCGCAAATGCAAACGTAAAACAGCCACAGTTTATGTACAGTTATCTTACTAATGTTTTTCGCAGGTTACTTGATATGGCAATAAGCCGAAACAGGCCTGTCGCGTGAACTACTAAAAAGCATGTTACCTTATTACAGCTGGTTCAAATGGCTCTGAGCACTATGGGACTTAACATCTGTGGTCATCAGCCCCCTATAACTTAGGACTACTTAAACCTAACTAACCTAAGGACATCACACACATCCATGCCCGAGGCAGGATTCGAACCTGCGACCGTAGCAGTCGCGCGGTTCCGGACTGAGCGCCTAGAACCGCTAGACCACCGCTGCCGGCATTACAGCTGGTTTGGAGCACTAAACTGATGCGGAATTAAAGAATGACCTCGAAGCAATTTCTCTGTTAGTCTTTAACAAGTCTAGAAAATTTTGAATATTTTACATGACAGTTTTAACCTGCCTATAATAATAAACAACACATGATTAGAAAAGTGAAGTAAGTTTGGGTAGGGTAATGTTTACGTTAAAGAGGTAAGCTTTACTTCACCTATGAGAGGCGTCCAACAACAAAAGCAACACTTTTTTTCTACGCCAGTTTTGGTTGACAAAATGCGGATTTGTTGTGGTTAAAAAATTGTTCAAATGGCTCTGAGCACTATGGGACTTAACATCTGAGGTCATCAGTCCCCTAGGACTTAGAACTACTTAAACCTAACTAACCTAAGGACATCACACACATCCATGCCCGAGGCAGGATTCGAACCTGCGACCGTAGCGTTCGCACGGTTCCAGACTGAAGCGCCTTTAACCGCGTGGCCACAATGGCCGGCGATTTGTTGTGGTACGTGGTGAAATATTCCCACTTCAGCCCATTAGTTTCATGAAGTTCCGATTGGTGACGGCGCAACGCGTAGAATTATTTATAACGTAAGAGCATTCCAAGCAGAGAGCTGTCATTGACCTTATTTTGGCGGAAAGGAGAACATCGCAGATATAGGCGCTTGCCAAAAGCCTACGGAGACCTACCAATGAACAAAAGCACGGTGAGTCGTTGGACGAAGCATCATCGCAACAAGATCGAGTTAACCTCGCCCATCTCCCGAGTGCCATCCGGCCGCACACAGCTGTGACCTCCCGTGAGAACGTGCCGACACTCTGATTCGAGGCAATCAACTGATCACAATTAAACATCTCGCTGATCACCTGGACGTGTCTGTTGGTGTTGGTGACACACTCACCCACCAGTTGGGGTACTCAAAGGTGTGGTCCGCAGCTCGTGGTCTCGCGTTCGCGTTCTCGAGCACGGGGTCCCGGCTTCGATTCCAGCGGGGTCAGGGATTTTCACCTGCCTCGAGATGGCTGGGTGTTGTCCTCATCATTTCATCATCATTCCTGAAAGTGGCGACATTGGACCGAGCACAGGTTGGGAATTTGTACGGGCGCCCATAACCGCGTTGTTGAGCGCCCCACAAACCAAACATCATAATCATCATCAAAGGTGTGCGCCGTCTGGGTTCCTCACCGCCTTAAAGCAGACCATAACGGGCGACGAGGGACCATCTGTACTGAATTGCTTACGCGGTACGAAGCTGGTAGTGACAATTTTTTGTCGAACATCGCCACAGGCGGTGAAACATGAGTACATCACTTTGAACCAGAAACAAAACAGCAATCCATGGATAGGCCCCACACCACCTCTCCTAAAGCCCACACCGTCGGCCGGTGCAGTTATAGCGACGGTCTTCTGGTACTCTGAAGGGGTTATTCTGTTTGATGTCCTCCCTCATGGTACAGCTGTCATCTCTGAAGTGTATTGTGCTACGCTCAAGAAACTGATGACGTCATCGTGCTCGTCGCCACAAGAATGGAAACCCTTCTCAATGACAAGGCAAGGTATCAGGCAAGTCTGCGCTCCCGAGAGGAGTTCATAACACTTCATTTGACCTTCCTTATCCACACTACAGCCCGGATTTCGCACCTTCGGAGGCTTGCATCTGATTGGCCCAATGAAGAATGCACTCCGTGGGAATCCATATGTGTAAGATGAGTTTATTGATGTAGCCAGGCATTGGTTCCGAGTCGACCAGTAGAGTGGTACCATGCGGGCATAGTGGCCCTTCCAGGAAGGAAGCGTGAGGTTGTCACACTGAAAGGATGGTTCAAATGGCTCTAAGCACTATGGGACTTAACATCTGAGGTCATCAGTCCCCTAGAACTTTAAACCTAACTAACCTAAGGACATCACACACATCCATGCCCGAGGCTGGATTCTAACATGCGACCGTAGCAGCAGCGAGGCTCCGGACTGAAGCGCCTAGAACCGCTCGGCCACAGCGGCCGGCTACTGAAAGGAGACTTTGTTGAGAAAGAGGATTTTTCTAGCCAAAAGAGTAGGGAATGGCTCTGAGCACTATGGGACTTAACTACTGTGGTCATCAGTCCCCTAGAACTTAGAACTACTTAAACCTAACTAACCTAAGGACAGCACACACATCCATGCCCGAGGCAGGAGTCGAACCTGCGACCGTAGCAGTCGCACGGTTCCGGACTGCGCGCCTAGAACCGCTAGACCACCGCGGCCGGCAAGAGTAGGGAATAATATGGTGTATTAGAATCCTGAATAAAATCTACCGGCTTTCGGAAAAAAGATATGTGGCTTTAACGAACCTTGCACAAAAATTTGATCGTAAAGTATCTCGTCAATCTGCCCGCACTACGGGTCAATAATGTAGAATAGTCGATTAGGGTATGAGCATGTAGCACCAGCGTGGTAATCTTGAACCTAAGCCGCTGCACTTCCTCGGTTGGTCGTAACGCTACAAACTTTGCACGTACAGGAGATATGCATAAAACTTACAACATCGATTTTCTCGGAAAATTGGAGCCGTAGCGTGAAAAGCCGCTAGCCAGGTACTTACGGTAGAAAGGTTCCTCTACAACATACCCGAGGCGAATGAAAATGCGTGATTACAGCCCTGTTGTCCCACTTGTAAGATATAGTGCGTGAATAAAGCGATATGTGTTTCACAGAGCAAACTGTGTGCGAGAAGTTTGTTTTCGTACAGGAGCATTTTAATGTTTGAGTTCACCACATGCTATAGGATACTGCAAGAGGAGGGAGTCAGCTGTACATCTGCGTATCCGCTCTTTTAGCCTTATTGTAAACTGGAGTTACATTTACACAAACTGTTTACTATGTGAAAGATGAATTAATAAAGTGTTATATTTGATATACATGTATTTCTTTAGAAACACTTGCAACCTACGTCCTCAGGTTTTTGCCAAGAAGGCCAGCCGGAGTGACCGAGCGGTTCTAGGCGCTGCAGTGTGGAACCGCGCGACCGCTACGGTCGCAGGTTCGAATCCTGTCTCGGGCATGGATGTGTGTGATGTCCTTAGGTTAATTAGGTTTAAGTAATTCTTAGGGGACTGATGACCTCAGAAGTTAATTCCCATAGTGCTCAGAGCCATTTTTTGCCGAATGTATTCCAATCTCTATCTTCCTCTACAATTTTACCGTCTACTACTTCTTCTAGTACCTTGGAGGCTATCCCCTGATGTGGGTTATTTTGCTGCGTGATAGAGAGTTCCCTAACTTCATCTAGTTCGTGATCACCAGTTCTTACGTAAAATTTCTCGCTGTTCACATTTCTGCTACTTCTCATTACATTCGTGTTTCTTCGGTTTTCTCTCAGTCCGTATTCGCTTCTCATTAGATTTTTCGTTCCAGTCAGTAGATCCTGTGATTATTCTTCAGTTTAATCCAGGATAGCAATGTCATAAGCGAATCTTATCATTGATGTCCTTTCACTCTGAAGTTTAATCCCATTCTTAAACATTTCTTTTATTTCCGTCATTGCTTCTTCGGTGTATAGATCGAGTAGTAGGGGTGAGAGACTTCATCCCTGTCTTACCAAGTGATTCCCTTAGCATACTCCGCTTTGCCTTTTCAAACGTTTTTTCATATTCGATAAGAACATAATAATCTGGTAATCTAAATTCCCTTGTTTTCTCTGTTGCTTAAGCCAAAGTGAAAAGACAATCAGAACATGATCCACCTTTTCTAAAACAATGTTGTAGTTATGATATATGCGCTTTCGCTGTTTGTGTTAATCACTTGTTTGTAATTTAGCACACAGTTTGTAGCAGGAATTTAGCAGACTTATTCTTTGGTAATTTGCACATTCTGAATTATCACCTTTCTTGTAAATAGGGCATGCAAAAGCATCATTCCATTCTTCTGTCACATGTCCACTCAACGAGCAAACACACATAAAATTTTAAAGATTATGTTTTAGTTTATCAGAAGCATATTTAGTAAGCTCGATGTTTATATTGTCAGTGATCTGTGATCTCTTCCATTGTTACCAGATCTGGAATGTCACTGATACTGACGTTTATTTAAAGAATTTTAACCACTGCTTTTAGATGTTATATTTAATTATAAAGTATCTCCCTCTCGTTTATTCATGTTGTTCATAATTTTGTGTGCTTTGTTTTGTATTCCATGAAAGCAGTAGTAGCGTCCAGAGACCACTGTGTCACACCAGAATCAACAAGGCGCATCTATACCACCGACATTAGCGAGACCTCGCTGTAATCTGCGACGACGAATGTGAGGCGCTCCTGAAGCGCACGCCCTCTCAGCACTGCAGCGCCCTTTCACAGAGGTCAGTTCAGAGCTGAGCATGGAAGCGCTCAGTCCCAGTTCGTGAGCTCAGCTGAAGCAGCCAGCATCGTCGAGTAGGACTAAAGAGCTATTCAAGTCTCAGATGGAAACGTACTTTTTAAAAAGTTCCGAAACTGTACTTCAAGAGAACAGTTTGTTAATTAGTGCATCAAGTGACGTATTAATAGTAACGACAGCTACAAATTATCAAGTGCTCCTGTGTCAAAGGACTGTACCATGTTAAGAAAATCTTTTATTCATTCATGTAAAAAAGTGAACTAATACGAGTGTGAGTGAAATGGAAACCTTAGTTATTGTTTAAAATATTACGAGGGCAGTTCAATAAGTAATGCAACACATTTTTTTTCTCGGCCAATTTTGGTTGAAAAATCCGGAAATTTCTTGTGGAATATTTTCAAACATTCCCGCTTCGTCTCGTATAGTTTCATTGACTTCCGACAGGCGGCAGCGCTGTACGGAGCTGTTAAAATGGCGTCTGTAACGGATGTGCGTTGCAAACAACGGGCAGTGATCGAGTTTCTTTTGGCGGAAAACCAGGGCATCTCAGATATTCATAGGCGCTTGCAGAATGTCTACGGTGATCTGGCAGTGGACAAAAGCACGGTGAGTCGTTGGGCAAAGCGTGTGTCATCATCGCCGCAAGGTCAAGCAAGACTGTCTGATCTCCCGCGTGCGGGCCGGCCGTGCACAGCTGTGACTCCTGCAATGGCGGAGCGTGCGAACACACTCGTTCGAGATGATCGACGGATCACCATCAAACAACTCAGTGCTCAACTTGACATCTCTGTTGGTAGTGCTGTCACAATTGTTCACCAGTTGGGATATTCAAAGGTTTGTTCCCGCTGGGTCCCTCGTTGTCTAACCGAACACCATAAAGAGCAAAGGAGAACCATCTGTGCGGAATTGCTTGCTCGTCATGTGGCTGAGGGTGACAATTTCTTGTCAAAGATTGTTACAGGCGATGAAACATGGGTTCATCACTTCGAACCTGAAACAAAACGGCAATCAATAGAGTGGCGCCACACCCACTCCCCTACCAAGAAAAAGTTTAAAGCCATACCCTCAGCCGGTAAAGTCATGGTTACAGTCTTCTCGGACGCTGAAGGGGTTATTCTGTTCGATGTCCTTCCCCATGGTCAAACGATCAACTCTGAAGTGTATTGTGCTACTCTTCAGAAATCGAAGAAACGACTTCAGCGTGTTCGTAGGCACAAAAATCAGAACGAACTTCTCCTTCTTCATGACAACGCAAGACCTCACGCAAGTCTTCGCACCCGAGAGGAGCTCACAAAACTTCAGTGGACTGTTCTTCCTCATGCACCCTACAGCCCCGATCTCGCACCGTCGGATTTCCATATGTTTGGCCCAATGAAGGACGCAATCCGTGGGACGCACTACGCGGATGATGAAGAAGTCATTGATGCAGTACGACGTTGGCTCCGACATCGACCAGTGGAATGGTACCGTGCAGGCATACAGGCCCTCATTTCAAGGTGGCGTAAGGCCATAGCATTGAATGGAGATTACGTTGAAAAATAGTGTTGTGTAGCTAAAAGATTGGGGAATAACCTGGTGTATTTCAATGCTGAATAAAACAACCCCTGTTTCAGAAAAAAAATGTGTTGCATTACTTATTGAACTGCCCTCGTATTTATTGCGCAGAAGTGGTACAAAGCTGTATCACTTTTCAACATAGGCGTAATCTCCCCCACGTTCAATGCAAGTCCTCCAGCGGTTACAAAGTGCAGAAATTCCTTTAGAAAAAAAATTCTTTCGGTAGTCCGCGCAACCACTGATGCACCGCGTGGCGTACCTCTTCATCAGAACGGAACTTCTTTCCTCCCATTGCGTCGTTGAGTGGTCGAAACATATGGAAATCACTTGGGGCAAGGTCTGGTGAGTATGGTGGATGAGGAATACACTCAAAATGCAGTCTGTGATTGTTGCAGCTGTTGTACGGGCAGTGTGGGGCCTTGCATTGCCATGTTGCTAAAGGACACCTGCTGACAGCACTCCATGTCGCTTTGATTTTATTGCAGGCTGCAGATAATTATTTAGGACATCTATGTATGGTGTACTGGTGACAGTGGTCCCTCTATATATGCTCCAAAATGACGCCTTTTTCATCCCAAAAGAGAGTCAGCATAACCTTCCCTGCTGATGGTTCTTTGCTTTTGGTGATGAGGAATGACGCCATTCTTTGCTCGCTCTCTTCGTTTGCGGTTGGTGGAAGTGAACCCAGGTTTCGTCCCCAGTAACGATTCTTGCAAGGAAGCCATCACCTTCTCGTTCAAAGCGCCGAAGAAGTTCTTCACGAGCATCAACACGTCGTTCTCTCACTTCAGGAGTCAGCTGCTGTGGCACCCATCTTGCAGACACTTTGTCAAACTGGAGCACATCGTGCACAATGTGGTGTGATGACCCATGACTAATCTGTAAACATGATGCAATGTCATTCAGTGTCACTCGGCGGTTTTCCTTCACTATGGCTTCAACTGCTGCTATGTTGTGTGGAGTCACAAATCGTTGTGCCTGACCTGGACGAGGAGCATCTTCCACTGAAGTCACACCATTTGCGAACTTCCTACTCCATTCGTAGACTTGCTGCTGTGACAAACATGCATCACCGTACTTAACCTTCATTCATGGATGAATTCCAATAGGTTTCACACCTTCACTACGCAAAAACCGAATAACAGAACGCTGTTCTTCCCTGGTGCAAGCCGCAAGTGGGGCGGCCATCTTTATACTGATACTGCGACGGAATGTGTGCATCTGCACTATGCTGCCACCTACAGGCCATTCTGCACGCTGTTTGTAGCACGCTTTCCAACTTATGGTTCAAATGGCTCTGAGCACTATGGGACTTAACATCTGAGGTCATCAGTCCCCTAGAACTTAGAACTAATTAAACCTAACCTAAGGACATCACACACATCCATGCCCGAGGCAGGATTCCAACCTGCGACCGTAGCGGTCGCGCGGTTCCAGACTGAAGCACCTAGAACCGCTCGGTCACAATGGCCGGCGCTCACCAACTTACAGGATTTGTTATTACAAATTTAAAGTTTTCATTTAACTCACCCTCGTACTTTACATTTTATATGTAAATTGAAGGGGCAGCAGGACATTACGCAGAATCAGAGGTAACGAGTGAATATGTGTACCGGACCGGGCTTCGAACCCGGGATCTCCCGCGTACTAAGCAGATGAGTTATTCACTGCCCCATCCGGCACACAGCGTTATCAGAACTGCGCTGCTATCTCGGGATGCTTCACAGCCGATCCACATTCCCAGTGGAATGGAATGGAGTGTCGTGTGGCTAGGGCCTCCCGTCGGGTAGACCGTTCGCCTGGTGCAAAGTCGATTTGACGCCACTTCGGCGACTTGCGCGTCGATGGGGATGAAATTATGATGATTAGGAGAACACAACACCTAGTCCCTGAGCGGAGAAAATCTCCGACCCAGCGGGGAATCGAACCCGGGCCCTTAGGATTGACAGTCTGTCGCGCTGACCACTCAGCTACCGGGGGCGGACCACATTCCCAGTGAGTGCCACATATCTGCAGTCCCTGTCCTTAGACTCCGTGTTCGCTACTTCGAGATTCCCACAGGATGTCGGATGTAGCAGCACTGAAGAAGGTGGATCAATTGCCCTGCAGTGTGTATCAGTTATATGAATGAGTGGTGTTTGGTCTTTTGAACGTTTCCGAAAGAACAGACACCAGGCATTCGTATACTTCATATCTTGTAGTTCCAGAGAGCAATCTCCCAGAGCAGTCAAAGAATCCACAGTTGTGGCCAGACGATTGTACACTGAAACGCCAAAGAAACTGGTATAGGCATGCGTGTTCAAATGCAGGGATATGTAAACAGGAAGAATACGGCGTTGCCGTCGACAACAGCTATATAGCCAAATAAGACAAGTATCTGGCGCAGTTGTTGGATCAGTTACTGTTGCTACAATGGTAGGGTATCAAGATTTAAGTAAGTTTGTACGTGGTGTTATAGGCGGCGCACGAGCGATGGGACACAGCATCTCTGAGGTAGAGATGAAGTGGGGATTTTCCCCTACGACCATTTCACGAGTGTATCGCGAATATCAGGAATCCGGTAAAACATCAAATCTCCGACATCGCTGCGGTCGGATAAGACATGCAAGAATAGGACTAACGACGACTGGAGCGAATCGTTCGACAGATGTGCAACCCTTTCGCAAATCACTATAGATTTAAATGCTGGGCCATCAACAACTGTCAGCGTGCCGAACATCTAACGAAACATCATCAATATGGACTTTCGGAGCTGAAGACCCAGTCGTGTATCCTTCATGACTGCACGACACAAAGTTTTTCGCCTGGCCTAGGCCCGTCAGCACCGATATTGGGCTATTGATGACTGGAAACACCTTGTGATTCTTGCCTGGTCGGAGGAGTCTCGTTTCAAATTGTATCGAGCGGATGGACGTGTACGGGTATGGAGACAAGCTGATGAATCCATGGACACTGCATGTCAGCAGGGGACTGTTCAAGCTGGTGGAATCTCTGTAATGGTGTGGGGCGTGTGCAGTTGGAAGATACGACTCTGACAGGTGACACGTACGTAAGCATCCTCTCTGATCACCTGCATCTGTTCATGTCCATTGTGCATTCCGATGGAATTGGGCAATTCCAGCAATACAATGCGACACTCCACACGTCCAGAATTGCTACAGTCCCCAGGAACACTCTTCTGAGTTTAAACCCTTCCACTGGCCACGAAAGATTATGAACGGGCATGAACATTATTGAGCATGTCTGGGATGCCTTGCGACGTGGTGTTCAGAGGAGATCTCCACCCCCTCGTACTCTTACGGATTTACGGACAGGCCTGTAGGACTCATGGTGCCACTTCTCTCCAGCATTAGTCGAGTACATGCCACGTCGTGTTGCTGCACTTCTGCCTTCTCGCGCGGACCCTACACGATATTATGCAGGTGTACCAGTTTCATTGCCTCTTCAGCGTAGTCATCTTCTGTGTCACATTTCAGTCCCAACCTTCCCATTTTATTTTTCGTATACTTTATTAAAGCAGATTTCCTCTCTCTAATTTGTGGGGCAGGGGGGGTGGCGGGGCGTGGAATTAGCGTTTTACGTCCCGTCAACAACGAGGTCATTAGAGACGGAGCACAAGCTCGGATTAGGGCTGCATGGGGAAGGAAATCGGCCGTGCTCTTTCACTGGAACCATCCCGGCATTTGCCTGAAACGATTTAGGGCAATCACGAAAAACCTAAATCAGGATGGCCGGAGATTTTGAACCGTCGTCCTCCCGAATGCGAGTCCAATATCTCTCTGTAATTCGTGTTGTAGGTAATGATAGCATGCACTGCTTGATAAAAATGTTAAGCACCCAGAAGGGGAGAAAGAAACGAAACGAAACTTCACTGGTGGAGAGGGTGCGTGATGTTGTTGCTGTGATTACAAAATGGAGTCAGCTTTACAAGGGACGTGGCAGTATGGGCACATTTGCCAGAGTGACGTTGCACACCTTCTCGCCTGAATGTGTGCGCTGATTCAGTCACAAAGCCAGAGAATCCTGTCCTGAGGCAAACTGGTCCACAGCTGTGATAAGCAGTCCTTGATAGCCTGGATACTGGTACATCTACATCTACATCTAGATCTACATGACTACTCTGCAATTCACATGTAAGTGCTTGGCAGAGGATTCATCGAACCACAATCATACTATCTCTCTACCATTCCACTCCCGAACAGCGCGCGGGAAAAACGAACACCTAAACCTTTCTGTTCGAGCTCTGATTTTTCTTATTTTATTTTGATGATCATTCCTACCTATGTAGATTGGGCTCAACAATATATTTTCGCATTCGGAAGAGAAAGTTGGTGACTGAAATTTCGTAAATAGATCTCGCCGCGACGAAAAGCGTCTTTTCTTCAGTGACTTCCACCCCAACTCGCGTATCATTTCTGCCACAATCTCTCCCCTATTACGTGATAATACAAAACGAGCTGCCCTTTTTTGCACCCTTTCGATGTCCTTCGTCAGTCCCACCTGGTAAGGATCCCACACCGCGCAGCAATATTCTAACAGAGGACGAATGAATGTAGTGTAAGCTGGCTCTTTAGTGGACTTGTTGCATCTTCTAAGTGTCCTGCCAATGAAACGCAACCTTTGGCTCGCCTTCCCCACAATATTAACAATGTGGTCTTTCCAACTGAAGTTGTTCATAATTTTAACACCCAGGTACTTAGTTGAATTGACAGCCTTGAGAATTGTACTATTTATCGAGTAATCGAATTCCAACGGATTTCTTTTGGAACTCATGTGGATCACCTCACACTTTTCGCTATTTGGCGTCAACTGCCACCTACCATACCATACAGCAATCTTTTCTAAATCGCTTTGCAACTGATACTGGTCTTCGGATGACCTTACTAGACGGTAAATTACAGCATCATCTGCGAACAACCTAAGAGAACTGCTCAGATTGTCACCCAGGTCATTTATATAGATCAGGAACAGCAGAGGGCCCAGGACGCTTCCCTGGGGAACACCTGATATCACTTCAATTTTACTCGATGCTTTGCCGGCTATTACTACTAACTGCGACCTTCCTGACAGGAAATCACGAATCCAGTCGCACAACTGAGACGATACCCCATAGGCCCGCAGCTTGATTAGAAGTCGCTTGTGAGGAACGGTGACAAAAGTTTTCCGGAAATCCAGAAATACGGAATCAACCTGAGATCCCCTGTCGATGGCGGCCATTACTTCGTGCGAATAAAGAGCTAGCTGCGTTGCATAAGAACGATGTTTTCTGAAACCATGCTGATTACCAATAGATCGTTCCCTTCTAGGTGATTCATGACGTACAATATGGCCCCATGCATGTGGTTCTTGCTGGACACAGCAGCACATGTGTCTTTGACATTGAGCGGCAGTATATGGAGACATGTGCAGTGTGCGGACGAGTAGAGTGCTTTCGAAAAATGGCACCGCAATACTATTGGCAGTGATAGTCATATGTGGTACAGTAGAACCACAGTTCATTGCTGACCATAATGCGTCGCCATTCATCGGCAGTCCACGCTTTCCAGTCGCGTTACTACTCTAAACGCAGCTGTTTCTGTTTTGGTGTTGACCGCAACTTGTGCAGAGGATGGTAGTTTCCTTGGCCGGCTGTTGTTGGTCTCCGAGCTAGTGATGAATGCTTGCGTTAGATACGTATGCAATATACGGTTGTATGATCATATCAGTCCTTCATACTCCCAGCTAGGTTGGATACGCGCACATAAGGCACGCGATCTCCACACGATGTGCTTACTTCATCCATTTCTTAGCCACTGGTGCCCCCAATACTTATCTTCTCACATTAAACACCTATCATCATTCCACAACCGCAATACCAGATCGGATACGTCTAGCATCTTGGCTGTACCTTTACATAACACAAAATCTTTCTCCGTGTCATTCTCCATCTCAGCCATACGACTATGGAACGCGCTCCCCTGTGATCTGCGTCTTATCCAGAACCACTCAACATTCAAGAGGGAACTCAAAACTTACATATTAGGGACGGTATAGTCACCATTGTTGTGCCCCTCTCATCTTTTTCTTTCTCCTCTCCATCATAGCTTCGAATTTTACCATTCTATTTCTCTCCCTCTAATCTATCTACCTCTTCTATATCTCTTTCACCCCATTCTATCGTCTTATGTCCCTGCTTGATGACAATAACTCACAAGCTGCAAGAATATAACGAGAAAATTCCCAGCTAGCAATAGGACTGACATTCATAAAAGAAAAATATGTTTACTTTCATATACACAGTCATTACTATTATTATTATTATTATTATTATTGATTGTTATAATTATTTTTTGATTGTTATAATTATCAGTGTACTACTTTTATAATCTCTATTTTATTTCTTTAACATTAATACTGTATAACATGTTATATGTCCTTAATGTTCTGTAGAAACTGAAATTTGTTGAATCTATGCCTGGTTAGGTGTAAGAGAGGGCCTGAAGGCCCTAATCTTGCCAGGTAAAATAAATGCATAAATAAATAAATAAATAAATAATGGTGCAGCATGGCACATAAGTTGCCAGTAACTCATTACTTGTTCTTGGATGACAGGCGCTGATGTGAACGGGTTACTTTGTGGCTGGTTCGCAGTTTAGCGATCCTTCCCTGCGGTGATCAGGCGTGGTACACCAGAACCTTGACGTCGAGTATGCCTGCCTACACGTTCCGATGCAGTCCAACATCAGGTGACTGTCACGTCCAAATGCCACACAAATCTGGACGCTGCCTGATTCGACAAGAATGGCGTATACGTAGATCAATAGAGCTGTAGCCATTACTGATGTTCGTTGTTACCAGGCATAGCCTCACATGTTGAGTGCCCACTACGAAGGAGACATAGATGCCGTGTACTCGTGTGAGACAGCGTTATCACCATCTGACAGCGTTTGAAAGACAGTTCACTGGGGACCTCCGTTTCACCACCTGGTCCGCAAGTGTAATATCCAGAATTGTGGAGCATTCAATACGTGTCAGTGGCCTGATGTTGCACTGCACGGGAACGTGAGACTTTCAAAAATTCCAAACCACTGCTATTGACTTGTTTGTTTTGTGCTAATGATCTTGGCCTTTATTGTGGCATACTCTAGGTCCTTTTATAGCTCACTAGTTTTGAATTATATATTTCGCCTTTTTTTAACAAAAATGTGTATCAGAGCTCTGAGTTATTTCAGCTCTACAGGTTTGTCAGTTTGCTTTGATATATTTTGTTTTGTAACCATGGTACCCGTGGTCTAGGGGTAGCCGGCACGGTAGCTCAGCGCGTTCGGTCAGAGGGTTTACGTACTCTCTGTAATAAAAAAACTGAGTGACCGGATCAAGGAACAACATGAACGGGTGTCATCGGACGTCCGCCACGTACAAATTCAACGAACAACATAGAATAAAATGAGAGCAAAAAAAAAAAGTGCAGGGAAGTTAAGACGAAATGACTGCAGGAAAAATGTGAAGACATCGAAAAAGATATGATTGTCGGAAGAACAGACTCAGCATACAGGAAAGTCAAAACAACCTTTGATGACACTAAAAGCAACGGTGGTAACATTAAGAGTGCAACGGGAATTCCACTGTTAAATGCAGAGGAGAGAGCACATAGGTGGAAAGAATACATTGAAAGCCTCTATGAGGGTGAAGATTTGTCTGATGTGATAGAAGAAGAAACACGAGTCGATTTAGAAGAGATAGGGGATCCAGTATTAGAATCGGAATTTAAAAGAGCTTTGGAGGACATACGGTCAAATAAGGCAGAAGGGATAGATAACATTCCATCAGAATTTTTAAAATCATTGGGGCAAGTGGCAACAAAACGACTATTCACGTTGGTGTGTAGAATATATGAGTCTGGCGATATACCATCTGACTTTCGGAAAAGCATCATCCACACAATTTCGAAGACGGCAAGAGCTGACAAGTGCGAGAATTATCGCACAATCAGCTTAACAGCTCATGCACCGAAGCTGCTTACAAGAATAATATACAGAAGAATGGAAAAGAAAATTGAGAATGCGCTAGGTGACGATCAGTTTGGCTTTAGGAAAAGTAAAGGGACGAGAGAGACAATTCTGACGTTACGGCTAATAATGGAAGCAAGGCTAAAGAAAAATCAACACACTTTCATAGGATTTGTCGACCTGGAAAAAGCGTTCGACAATATAAAATGGTGCAAGCTGTTCGAGATTCTGAAAAAAGTAGGGGTAAGATATAGGGAGAGACGGGTCATATACAATATGTACAACAACCAAGAGGGAATAATAAGAGTGGACGATCAAGAACGAAGTGCTCGTATTAAGAAGGGTGTAAGACAAGGCTGTAGCCTTTCGCCCCTACTCTTCAATCTGTACATCGAGGAAGCAATGATGGAAATAAAAGAAAGGTTCAGGAATGGAATTAAAATACAAAGTGAAAGGATATCAATGATGCGATTCGCTGATGACATTGCTATCCTGAGTGAAAGTGAAGAAGAATTAAATGATCTACTGAACGGAATGAACAGTCTAATGAGTACACAGTATGGTTTGAGACTAAATCGGAGAAAGATGAAGGTAATGAGAAGTAGTAGAAATGAGAACAGCGAGAAACTTAACATCAGGATTGATGGTCACGAAGTCAATGAAGTTAAGGAATTCTGCTACCTAGGCATTAAAATAACCAATGTCGGACGAAGCAAGGAGGACATCAAAAGCACACTTGTTATGGCAAAAAAGGCATTTCTGGCCAAGAGAAGTCTACTAATATCAAATACCGGCCTTAATTTGAGGAAGAAATTTCTGAGGATGTACGTCTGGAGTACAGCATTGTATGGTAGTGAAACATGGACTGTGGGAAAACCGGAACAGAAGAGAATCGAAGCATTTGAGATGTGGTGCTATAGACGAATGTTGAAAATTAGGTGGACTGATAAGGTAAGGAATGAGGAGGTTCTACGCAGAATTGGAGAGGAAAGGAATATGTGGAAAACACTGATAAGGAGAAGGGACAGGATGATAGGACATCTGCTAATGGTACTAGAGGGAGCTGTAGAGGGCAAAAACTGTAGAGGAAGACAGAGATTGGAATACGTCAAACAAATAATTGAGGACGTAGGTTGGAAGTGCTACTCTGAGATGAAGAGGTTAGCACAGGAAAGGAATTCGTGGCGGGCCGCATCAAACCAGTCAGTAGACCAAAAAAAAAAAAAGACACCTTGTATCACGATATCACGATATACACGATATATAGCCAGATTGCTGCACCATATTCTCAGATTTGCGAAGCGGAGTGTCCGTCTAGTCTTGCTGACTGACGCCGGTTCCTGATTGTATTTTGCTTTAACTCACACTGTAGTCCATTTTCTGGTGTCAGCGCTACACCTCAGGCATCGTGCTATTGTTAAACATCGCCATAAAATGATCTCAACAGTTATTGCTGGTCTGGCTTTAAAACAATAAGTGCTTTCTTGACACAAATTTCTACTAGCCTTGTCCTTCGACTTTCAGCTACCTGCTTTCTTACGTTTCAGTCTCTAAAACCATGGAGGGATCTCTCCCACGGTTGCCGCTATACTAGCCTGCGGTGGTCATCCACAATAGTGTCGAACCGCGATTCATCGCTAAACACAATGAGATTCCATTCGTTAGCAGCCCATGCTTTCAAGCCACAGCATCACTTTAAATGCAGCCTTTTGTGTTCGGGGGTTAACGGGAGCCTAGATGTGGGGCTCTGCTTCCCAGGCCCATTGGTGTCTTCGATCAGTTGTGAAAAAGGATGTTGTAGGGAGCCCATTACTTGTTCTCGGGTGTCAGGCGCAGAGATGAAGTGGTTGCGATGTGTTTGGTGCGAAGTACTGCAATCGTCCCTAGTAGAGGTCACGCATGGTCGACCAGAACTTTGGCGTAGTGTGCCTGTCCTCTCTTTCCCACGCAGTCCAACATCGGACCGTGGTCACATCTGAAAGCACCACAAGTGGTGGCCCACAGTGAAGCACTCTCTTCAGGTGCTGATAACGCTGTCTCACACGAGTACGCGGCAGCTCCGCGTTCGTCAGTGTGATTGCTCAGCATGTGACTCTAATCACGCTCCTTACGTACTTACAGCATCTGGTAACAATTCCAAATAAGAAGAATACTGAAACTTCCTGGCAGATTAAAACTGTGTGCCCGACTGAGACTCGAACTCTGGACCTTTGCCTTGGAAGGTAGGAGACGAGGTACTGGCAGAAGTAAAGCTGTGAGTACCGAGCGTGAGTCGTGCTTCGGTAGCTCAGTTGGTAGAGCACTTGCCCGCGAAAGGCAAAGGTCCCGAGTTCGAGTCTCGGTCGGGCACACAGTTTTAATCTGCCAGGAAGTTTCATATCAGCGCACACTCCGCTGCAAAGTGAAAATCTCATTCAAGAAGAATACTAATGCACTTTTGTGGCCGCTCTGTCACAGAGAACTGTAAATCTAATAAGTTACTTACCCCCTAACGTGTCTACGTCTATGAAGTTACACTCACATCCGACCATGTTTCTGGGTCATCAGTTTACACTTCCGGGCTGAGATGCCGTGGAACATATATAAAATTCTCCCCTGACGTTTCGCCTTCGACTGCGGAAGGCATCCTCTGAGGACAATGGGCGAACATTTCACCCATTGTCCTCGGATGATGCTTTCCGCAGTCGAAGGTGAAACGTCAGGGGAGTATTTTATGTATGGACCATGGCATCTCAGCTCGGAAGTGTTACGTGATGACAACACCTGCCGTTAAAGTCTTCATTCTATGATGCTTCTGGGTGTTTCACCTTTTTTTTCTTTTTTTCTGAGGTTGTGCATTTGTTCGACGTCTGCTGTATTCATTTTCAATTCCAGACAGCTCCACGGGAGACTGATTGGTAGGTCTGGATATGTTCACAGACTTTGCGTATCACCAGAAACTTCCTATGATTTTCTCACAGACCTTTCACCAGGATGTGCCGATGAAAATTATTGTAGCTTTCATACAAAGTCGTTCTTAAGGATAAAGTTCGCCGGCCGGAATGGCCGAGCGGTTCTAGGCGCTACAGTCTGGAACCGCGCGACCGCTACGGTCACAGGTTCGAATCCTGCCTTGGGCATGGATGTGTGTGATGTCTATAGGTTAGTTAGGTTTAAGTAGTTCTAAGTTCTAGGGGACTGATGAGCTCCAATTCTAAGTCCCATACTGCTCAGAGCCATTTGAATCATTTTTTGCAATAAACAGATTAAAAATTTACGACAGGTATTACCTTTCCTCCTATCTTTGATTCCTCACTTTCGGATTTCCAGAAGGTGTTTGATAAAGTTCAGGTTCCTTTCTAAGTTTCCCACCCTTCTCTTTCCTCGGGAGAGGCTAATGAGGTTGCTAGATTCTCCGAATGGTATCGTCAAAGGAAATGGAAAAGTCGTGTGACTAGGGCCTCCCGTCGGGTAGACCGTTCGCCTGGTGCAAGTCTGTCGAGATGACGCCACTTCGTCGACTTGCGTGTCGATAGGGATGAAAATGATCATCTTAAGGACAGCACAACATCCAGTCCTCGAGCGGAGAAAATCTCCGACCCAGCCGGGAATCGAACACGGGCCAGTACGTATGACATTACGTCGCGCTGACCACTCAGCTACGATGGGCGGACCGTTAAATGAAGGTGGCTCTTTTAACATACGCGCCATCGATGGGTATGTGAATGATTGGGCTTTCAATTCTCGGCGACAGGTAGAACGTCCACCAGATTGCATTACTGTTGTTCGTGTATATTGTTGTTGCCAGGTCTAGTTTACACTGAGGTGGCAAAAGTCATGGATTACCGTCTAACATCGTGTCGGACCCCCTTTTGCTCAACGTAATGGAGCAACTCGACGCAACATATATTCAACAAGTCGCTGGAAGTCTACTGCAGAAATACTGAGACATGCTGTCTTTATAACCGCCCATAACTGTGAAAGTGTTGCTGGTGCAGGATTTTGTGCAAGAACTGACCTCTCTATAATGCCCCACAAATGTTTGATGTGATTCAACTCGGGCGATCTGGATGTCCAAATTGTTCTTCAAGCCAATCGTGAACAATTGTGGCCCGGTGACATGGCGAATTGTCATCCATAAAAATTACATACTTGTTTGGGAACATGATGTCCATTAATGGCTGCAGATGATCTCAGAGTAGCCGAACATAACCATTTCGAGTCAATGATCCGTGTAAACACAGTCCATACGTTTGTGGAGCTCGCACAGTGCCTTCTTGAAACTTGGGTTAGTGGCTTCTCGAGGTCTGCGCTACAGTTGAACCCTACCATCAGTTCCTATCAACTAAAATCGGGACTCATCTGACCGATCCACGGTTTTCTAGTCATCTAGGTTCCAAACCGTACGGTCACAAGCCCAGGAGAGGCGCTGCAGGTGATGCCGTGCTGTTAGCAAAGGCACTAGCATCGCTCTTCCACTGCCATGGCCCATCAACGCCAGATTTCGTAGCACTCTGCTAACAGAAACGTCCGTCGTTCGTTCCATAATGATTTCTGCAGCTACTTCACGCAGTGTTGCTTGTCTGTTAGCACTGACAACTCCACGCATATGCTGCTGCTCTCGGTCGTTTAAGTGAAGGCCGTCAGCCACTTCATTGTCCGTGGTGAGAGGTAATGCCCGATTTTTGGTATTCTCGTCACACTCTTGACACTGTGGATCTCGGAATATCGAATTCTCTAACGATTTCCGAAATGCAATGTCCCGTGTCTCTAGCTCCAGGTACTATTCCGGAATTCTTTTCATATGAAGCAGCTGAATGCAAATAACAGCTCATGCACCGCCCTTTATACCTGTGTCTGCGATACTGCCCTCACTGTGAGCGGTCACTGTGAAGGACACGGAATGCCGTGTAGTCGTGTGAGACAGCGTTATCAGCAACTGACAGAGCTTGAAACGTGCGTCTTCACATGTCTTTATTTGGCCAGCTGGCCGAATTGTGCGTTATCCAGTTTGTGGGGTATTCCGGCGTGACAGTGGCTCGATGTTGGACTGCATAGGAACGTTAGGGCAGGCATGCTCATTCTCAAGGTTGTAACCTCCCCACAAAAATAGTATAAATATTAATAATAATGAATATGATTGTAATTTTTTTTGTGTAACCTCAGAACAAAATTGGTTCCCATTTATAACCTCCCTACAGGAATTCATTCACATTTAACCTCCACACAAAATTTGTTTCCCATTTAATGTACTCACAAAATTCTTTTCTCATTTAATGTAAGCTCGAAACACAAAAATTCCTAAACCTCGTAATAAAAAATAAATTCAATAACCTGGTAAATTTTGGACTACAGCATTGCTGCATCACGGCCCTGTAAGATCATTCTGAAAAAAAAAAGAAAAATTCTTACCTCAATAAAGTCGCCAAATATCTGCTCACGATAAAGTTTTCCGGCACAGCTCTGTGCAATGCTGGCCGATAGATTTGTCATTTATGAAAGCAAGCAACTGATTTTTCTTTTGCAACAATCGGAATGATCAAGGAATTGGAGAAATTAGTAAATTCTTTAAATTGAAATGAATGCTTGTAAAAAAATTACTTTATATAACAAAGATTATTATTAGGACATTTTTAAAACATTTGCATTGGAGTTCAGATACATTAGTAGATATGCGCGAGGCTGCTTTTTACCTTATACAATAATACTCAGGCTGCGGCATCGCTGCACCGCGACCGGCCCAGCCAACACGATACACTATTCCAGACCAGAGCAGACTGCAGACCAGACAAGCGCAGACTAGCCACTAGCAACAACTTACTGCTACAGCTACACAGTTCGTACTCAGTCAACACTGCTCTCTGGTCAGCGATTCTCTTATACCTTGCCTACTGCAGGCAGCGCACGAGCCATGCATCGAAATTACATCTGCTCGGACCTCTTACATAAAATTACATCTGCTCGGACCTCTTACATAACCCTCCACTGGGGGGGCAAAAATTTGGCAGCGATGGTGAGTCAATTGGACTGGCCATGAGCAACAAATTTTTCTTAATTAACTAAGTTTACAGTCACAGAATATATACATATATATAAGTGCAGAACATGAAATGAAATATAGTGCACATGCACTGAGTACAGAACATATCAAGCAATGACAAAATGTATACGCAATGAGTACAAATCATATTAACAAATGACATAAAGTGCACACAAACTGTATATATTTTTACCATTTTATAAGAACTAGGATAGGAAAGGGAAGGATTGCATCACGGTTGTAGCACAGTAGGTTGCACGTAGCTGCACTGAAAGTCCATATCTTTCTACAGAAGCACAACACCAAGTGAGACGATCTGAAGTTCTCTTCCCTGAAGTATTAATCAGTGTAGCCAGGACACTGAAATGTCGTATTAATATTCAATGTTATCAGTTTGGTAGTACATTAGGTACACCAAACAGTGGGACCATAATAACATCTCCATCGCTCAAGGTGGTGGACAGCATGATGTGTCAACACCACACTCTTGCAGAATCCATACTCTTTCACCAACGTAGAATTAGTGCAAAAACCAAGTATAGTGTTCCATGATCATGAGGATGGACAGGACAAACGGATATTGCAGTAATTTCTGGTAATTAGGTCAGAAGGTGAAGGACATTAATTCGTATGCTAGTCATCATTGAGAATTACACTAGTCTATCAACCGATTTGAGTAATTGGTGGCATTCATTGCCTAGTTACTAAATATTTCTGTACTATGTATGGAGTATTACAGAATATTATTCATAAGTCATCTGATTACAGTGAACATTGACACTCATTGGCCAGTTACAAACCATTTATATGCATTATTCAAAAGTTATCATTCAAAGCCAGAGTTAATTAATGGCATACCATTTACATAATTCATCTAGTTATAGTAATCATTGGCACTCATTGGCCAGTTACAAAACATCAGAAGTCATCATTCAAAACAGGAGTTAATGAGTGTAGCATCAAGCTACTGGTATTCATATATAATAGCATGTAAGTGACATAAGACAAATTTAAAATATAAGAAACAGTGGCATTCATTGGCCAGTTACTAAACATATAGCAAGTATTGAATATTACAAAACATTTTTCATCATTCAAGTGACATACGACATATTTAAAAATAATTATTGGCTCTCATTGGCCAGTTACAAACCATTTTTATGCATAATTCAGAGGTCATCATTCAAAACAGGAGTTAATGAGTGTAGCATCAAGCTACTGGTATTCATATATAATAGCATGTAAGTGACATAAGACAAATTTAAAATATAAGAAACAGTGGCATTCATTGGCCAGTTACTAAACATATAGCAAGTTTTGATAATTACAAAACATTTTTCATCATTCAAGTGACATATGACATATTTAAAAATAATTATTGGCACTCATTGGCCAGTTACAAAGTATTCATATAGTTTTATAAAACATTATTCAGAACTCTCTTAAACTGGTAGCGTTATTTGGGACTGGTAATACATTTTTTTGTGCTAGCAATGCATTGCGTTGGGATCGATAATTAATTGCTGGGGCATAAAAATATTTGCTTTTGACTTATTGCTGCAAATAAGGATTAGTAACGTCATTCGTCATAAGTCAGCTGTAGCAAGGTTATGAAACAAGTAGAGTATATGTGATCACATTCATGAATGACACACACAAATAGTAAAAAAAAATGCAAGTGCTATAACAGGTTTAATAACTAACTGCTTATAGTACATTAATTTCATGAATAGCTTCTCCTGGAAAAAATACAAAATGAATTATTAAGCTGAAAAAAGAAACGCATATTATGCTGAAAAGTAGTGAA
This sequence comes from Schistocerca nitens, assembly GCF_023898315.1. Classification (NCBI taxonomy): domain Eukaryota; kingdom Metazoa; phylum Arthropoda; class Insecta; order Orthoptera; family Acrididae; genus Schistocerca; species Schistocerca nitens. The sequence continues at coordinate 84,230,560 of NC_064623.1, read as the reverse complement.
TTTCGAATTAACAGGTAATGAAACGTATACTCAATATGTATGTACTCTAGCTGTCCTTTCCAAAACATTCAGCCATTATACCATGCGACACACGACGTACTGTCAAAAGGAACTGCAACAAGTACTTAAATAACTACATAGCATTTCTTAACTAACAGTAAATATATAAACTTCATCATTATTCTCATCTGCAAAGGAAAACTTAAAAGTGGTGCGTTAAGTGGGCATATAAAATTCATCACTATCATCACCTGCAAAGAAAAACTTCATTATTCATATTATCATATTCTTCATATAACTATTCATCACCATTCATTACCATCTGCAAAAAGAAATAGACACTTCATTATTCATATTACCATTTACTTCACACAACTATTCATAGTATAGAGTTTCTTATTTCTAGCATATTTCATCACTAAAACTAAGATGTATAGTTCTGTCTGACAGCCTGCATCAATCGCCTCGTATTCTGAAAGAAAAAATTAGTTAAGACCGCTGTCATACGATGTGTATAGTATATTCTTGTTAATGCTTGTTAATTCTGATCCGTTTACTCTTCATGACGAGGTATTACATCTTCTTTCGTTCATTCCGAAGGTGAAATTCCCATTTCGTAGTAATTCACTGTGGTTTGTTTAATTTATTTCTTTTACACGTTATTGCTTTCTGAAAATGATGAATAAGGATTAATATCTTGCATTTAAATCATATACTCATTAAATAAAAACTTGTTTCTAGTGATATAATTAAGCATACAGCATAGCATGACAGAAAACGTATTATGTCAAAAACAAAGAGAGTGTTCAGGTGCAAAAATGTACACAGAGTACCGTAATGTAGTAGCAAAAAAAAAAATGTAAAATAGTCACGAAGTTGAGATATCATAAGACAAAATGTCAAAATCAACTGGTGTTTGTTATATCTTAAAGATTTCGTAGTGCATACAAACAAAACAGGAAAACAATCATATATACATGAAAAATGGAAAATGTGCATGGTCTGATATATAACGACAAGAAATGACTTTCTTTGTGTTCAGCTTGTATGTTGTGTAGTTGATAGAGGTGAGAGTTGAAGACTTTAATGGAGAAAGAATTTGATAAAATTAATATGTCACTAGATAGAATTGCATAATTGGTCATAAAATATCTAAGTTTATCTGAAAAAATGTGCACGCTCTGATGTGTAACGACATGAAAAGCGACCTGCTAACCTTACCTTGCCGGGCCCTTGCCAAGAAAGAAATATAATAATCATCAGTAAGTGTTCATATAAATATCTGCAAATGGCATTACAGTGTGATAAATCATAAAGTATATTCATTCGATAAAGGGTTTAATATTGGAGACATGGTGATTGCCTTTACTTTTTCTGGTTCTCAGAGTTTCGACGTGTACTACATTGGGGTGAGGAATGCTGCGAATTCGATATGGACCTGCGTATAGATGCTCAAATTTACTGCATCTATTCTTTCCTCTGTTGGATAAATAGTGTGTACGTTCTAATATCTTCTGTCCAATGTGAAAGTCACGGCGTGTACAAACCTGTTTTTGCTGTCTTCTACGGCGCTCTGCGGCACGTTTGATGTTGTTGAGTGCAATGTCAGTTATTTCATGGTGACGTAGTCGACGAGATGTAGGAAAGGATACTAATTCTTTAATTTTGTTAGGTGGTTCAACATTTTTCAGTATAACAGTCGGAGATAGCATAGTAGATTCATTTGGTATCGAGTTAATTACATCCTGGAATGAGAGTATGTGTGTGTCCCAATCAATATGTCTTTTATGGCAGTATATTCTACATAGTTTACCAATTTCTTTCATTAGCCGTTCACAAGGGTTCGAAGAAGCATGATACTTGGTTATATAGATCTGAGAAATGTTTCCAGCTCGTAACATACGTGTCCATATAGCAGATCGAAACTGTGATCCATTGTCGGAAATTACTTTCAATACATGCCCTACATGGAATAGAAAATGTTTTACAAATGCTTTCGAAACAGTTTTAGCAGTAGCTTTGCGTAACGGAGTGAAGGTAACAAATTTTGAAGTGAGTTCAACAGCGACAAAGGTATAGCAAAAACCTCTATTCTGGGAATCGGACCAAAAATGTTTACAGCGGCCATGTGTCTCAATTTAACAGGTACAATGGGATGTAATGGAGGAATATGTGAAGTCGTATCTGACTTAGCTTTCTGGCAGATTTTACATGACACTAAAACTCGTCGAATACGTTTCTCCATATTGGCAAAATAACAGTTCTGTCTCAGTATAAGAAAACATTTTCTGGCTCCCTAATGTGCGTAACTTAAATGAGTATACCAAATTAATTTGTTAACAAGCTCGTCAGGAATGCATAATAACCAATTGTTGCTGTCAGGGTGAGAGCGGCGAAACAGAATATTATTGCGTACAGTGTAATGGTAGCATTATTCCTATCTTGCCAAAGGTGTTTAATTTCTTTCCACACGTTGTCTTTACTCTGTTCTTGTGCTATGTCTTGTAATGACGACGAAATGAAATTTTCAAATGCAACTTGTTGAATATACATGACGCTGAAATTTGCTTGGCAGAAGTTGGTTGCGATGTCTTGCTGATTGTTGCTGAGAGAACGGGATAGTGCGTCTGCTACAACATTTTGTGTGCCGGGAATGTGAACTATTGTAAAATTAAATTCCTGTAAATAAAGTTTCCATCTGCTTAATCTGTCGTGTGTAAATTTAGCGGAAAGTAAAAACTGTATAGCTCTATGATCTGTGTAAACGGTCGTATGTCTCCCATAAAGAAAATGCCTAAATCTCGCAAATGCCCATACAGCACATAATGTTTCAAGTTCTGTGACAGAATAATTGCGTTCAGCAGGTGACAGAATGCGACTCGCAAAGGCGATGCTTTTAATTACTGTAGTACCATCTTCTTCAATTTCCTGAAAAATGTGTACGCCTAAAGCGGTGTTAGAACTGTCGGTGGCAATGGAAAAATTTCTAGTAAGATCTGGATGTGATAAAAGTGGTGCATTCAACAAAGCTTGTTTCAGATTGACAAATTCAGAATGTGCTTGGCTATGCCAGGACCAAATAGTGTTTTTACCTGTCAATTGACATAATCTAGGGGTGTCTAAAGCAGAGTAATGAATAAATTTACGGAAAAAGTTAATTAAACCCAAAAAGCTGCGTAGTTGTTTCTTCGTCGTAGGAACAGTAATGTCACGTAAACCTTGAAGCTTATCCGGGTCAGGCGCAATGCCTTCTACTGAAATTACATGTCCAAGAAATTTTATAGAAGTTTTGCCAAAGTGCGATTTACTGAGATTAACTGTGAGTCCTTGTGCACGAAAAGTTCGTAACAGTTGTTCAAGAATCAAATTGTGTTCAGACCAGTTAGCTTCTGCAATAAGAATGTCGTCTACATACGTTGTGATTCTGTCTTTTAATGCAAAAGTGTGTATCGGATGTCGTCAAAAGTAATAACATTTTCGTGAACAAGATTCTGCGTGTCAAAAGTATTGCTTGCGTTGCTGGAAGATGCAACCTGTACTGTATCTAGTCAAATTCTATCTGACGTGCTATTATTCGCGGGAGGATGCTGTGACATTTCAACTATCTGTACTGTTCTGTTATTTCGTCCTGAGGTATTAGGTTCGGGATGGTATCTACTGTCTGGTTCATTCATGATAATTTCTTGTTGCGGATGATTCTGCTGCGGGTAAGACCGACTGTTATTAAACGTACGCTGAAAATTGTGCTCATTACTTTTACGTCTGTCATGATAGTCATTTCTATACGGTGCATTGCGATACGAGTTGAAATGGTGTGTTTTCTGTACGTACTGATTTCCTTGTTGCTATGCGTTACTATTTGGTGTGGCCGACGCTATACGTGTAGGTGGCGAAACTTTAAAGCTTGGTTGACCTTTCACAGTACATTGTTGGTTAGGTATGCTAACCGGCTGGCTTTGATGCTGTTGCGGAGAAAAACGTGTATTGTTGCCAAAATGCGTCTGCGATAGCTGAAAATTTTGTACACACTGATGATTAAAATTTTGTCTGTTATTAAAATTACGCTTATAGTTCTTGTCATTTCTGGAGTGCCTAATGAAACTGTCACTTTCGGTAAAACTTATCATATCAGGTTTTCTTTACTCATTCTTAATTCTAGATAGATCGATAGTTGAAGAGCTGTTTTGATAGATATAAAGGATAGTAAAAGAGAAGGCAGCAGTGCAGAAAACTAAAGATGAAATAGCACTACTACGGCTCGGGGCCCTGTGCACGCTACGGCGCATATTCATCGAAGTGTAATGAATCCCCTGAGGTCAATTACGTGCTGCAAATAAATTTTAGTTTCTGCGTTACAGGCAGTGCTGGTGAAAATGCAAAAGCAAATTGTCGTATCCGGTCCAAAGCGTGAATCTGTGTTCTGTCATTTTTAAATACTTTAAATTTTCTCACGGATAGAAAGTGCTTATAATCAAAATTGTCTTCTCTGAATGTCTGAAGTGGTTCAGGATTGTATGATAATCCGTTTGTCTGTGTCTGCCCGGAATCCAAGTCAAGTACTCTCTGTAAATTACCTAAATTATACAGGCTGTGTGAGTGTGAGAAATGTTCGGAACGTGGCGTATGCTGTGCCGTGTTAGAGGCTGCAAAATTTTTCGTCTCTGTCACTTTAAAACGTTCGTCAATTTGGCTGTTCTGTTTTTCAAATTTGTTATCGACTTTCGCATCCAGACTGTGTGAAAGTTCTGCTGACATTAATTTAAACTCGTCGTGTAACTGTGTTGCTTTTTCAGAACATTGTTCAGTGACTGCACTACTTTCATCTGTAAGTAATTTCGTTGTGGCTACACGTGTACTACTTAATTCTTGTACAACAGATCTAATTTCTTCACTACTGTTCCTAGCACAAGCCTTAATTCCCTCACATAATTGCTCTTTAGTTTCATTACGTTGCACGGTAACGGCTGTAATCTGTTCACTAAGTTGTTTGTTCTGTTCATTAAGGTTGTTGTGTTTTTCATTCGACTGTTTGAAACTTTCATTAAATTGTTTGCACGATTCAGTAAGTTGTTTATAATTGTTGTCTAGTTTTTCATTAAGTTGTTTGTACGATTCTTTAATTTGTAGCAAAACTGCCATAACTTGATCCCAACCAATATTACCTACTCTATTCTCTGTGCTATTTGATGACGTATCTGTATTTGTCACGTCTTGTGTAACCATTTGGTCATTCTGTAATTCTCGAAAAGGTTTGTCAATTGAATGTGCACTGTTGGTCACTACACCGGAATCAAATAAATCTGACGTACATTGAGTACATTGTTCATCTTCGTTAGAAACATTTGTCTGTTCACTGTGTAAATTTTGCAAATTAGGCGTGTCAAACTGGGGAGCGTTCATTGTAACGGAACGTGCCGCGTCATCAATTGTCGTTGAATTAACAGAGACCACTATTGAATTTGTTTGCTCATCATTAGCATTAAAATCATTACTAGTGATCGGTACACACTGATTGTCTGTATTTAGACGAATATCACTATTACACCGTGTGTCGCAATTATTATCGGTCAAATTATTTGAGTCGGCTATTTCACTCATTGCACATCGCGATATACTGTTAAGAGTTTTTCGCGGCATTTTTCACAAATCAAAATTAAGTACAAAATGAAACAAAGACAAAGCGAAATGGAACAAACACAATTACAACAAAGAGCAATAAATTGCCCATGATCTGTGAAAGAAAAAGTGACAAATTAGTAAATGCGTTGCGCCAGATGCAAACTACATTTAAGTAAATAAGAGCAGATATATGACTACTTCTCAGAGATTCACAAAGGAATGCGATCCTGGCAGGTTGCCGCCAAGTGTAACCTCCCCACAAAAATACACTCCTGGAAATGGAAAAAAGAACACATTGACACCGGTGTGTCAGACCCACCATACTTGCTCCGGACACTGCGAGAGGGCTGTACAAGCAATGATCACACGCACGGCACAGCGGACACACCAGGAACCGCGGTGTTGGCCGTCGAATGGCGCTAGCTGCGCAGCATTTGTGCACCGCCGCCGTCAGTGTCAGCCAGTTTGCCGTGGCATACGGAGCTCCATCGCAGTCTTTAACACTGGTAGCATGCCGCGACAGCGTGGACGTGAACCGTATGTGCAGTTGACGGACTTTGAGCGAGGGCGTATAGTGGGCATGCGGGAGGCCGGGTGGACGTACCGCCGAATTGCTCAACACGTGGGGCGTGAGGTCTCCACAGTACATCGATGTTGTCGCCAGTGGTCGGCGGAAGGTGCACGTGCCCGTCGACCTGGGACCGGACCGCAGCGACGCACGGATGCACGCCAAGACCGTAGGATCCTACGCAGTGCCATAGGGGACCGCACCGCCACTTCCCAGCAAATTAGGGACACTGTTGCTCCTGGGGTATCGGCGAGGACCATTCGCAACCGTCTCCATGAAGCTGGGCTACGGTCCCGCACACCGTTAGGCCGTCTTCCGCTCACGCCCCAACATCGTGCAGCCCGCCTCCAGTGGTGTCGCGACAGGCGTGAATGGAGGGACGAATGGAGACGTGTCGTCTTCAGCGATGAGAGTCGCTTCTGCCTTGGTGCCAATGATGGTCGTATGCGTGTTTGGCGCCGTGCAGGTGAGCGCCACAATCAGGACTGCATACGACCGAGGCACACAGGGCCAACACCCGGCATCATGGTGTGGGGAGCGATCTCCTACACTGGCCGTACACCACTGGTGATCGTCGAGGGGACACTGAATAGTGCACGGTACATCCAAACCGTCATCGAACCCATCGTTCTACCATTCCTAGACCGGCAAGGGAACTTGCTGTTCCAACAGGACAATGCACGTCCGCATGTATCCCGTGCCACCCAACGTGCTCTAGAAGGTGTAAGTCAACTACCCTGGCCAGCAAGATCTCCGGATCTGTCCCCCATTGAGCATGTTTGGGACTGGATGAAGCGTCGTCTCACGCGGTCTGCACGTCCAGCACGAACGCTGGTCCAACTGAGGCGCCAGGTGGAAATGGCATGGCAAGCCGTTCCACAGGACTACATCCAGCATCTCTACGATCGTCTCCATGGGAGAATAGCAGCCTGCATTGCTGCGAAAGGTGGATATACACTGTACTAGTGCCGACATTGTGCATGCTCTGTTGCCTGTGTCTATGTGCCTGTGGTTCTGTCAGTGTGATCATGTGATGTATCTGACCCCAGGAATGTGTCAATAAAGTTTCCCCTTCCTGGGACAATGAATTCACGGTGTTCTTATTTCAATTTCCAGGAGTGTAGTATAAATATTAATAATAATGAATATGATTGTAAATTTTTTGGGGAAGCCTCAGAACAAAATTGGTTCCCGTTTATAACCTCCCTACAGGAATTCATTCACATTTAACCTCCACACAAAATTTGTTTCCCATTTAATGTACTCACAAAATTCTTTTCTCATTTAATGTAAGCTCGAAACACAAAAATTCCTAAACCTCGTAATAAAAAATAAATTCAGTAATCTGGTAAATTTTGGACGACAGCAGTGCTGCGTCACGGCCCTGTAAGATCATTCTGAATAAAAAAAAGGAAAAATTCTTACCTCAATAAAGTCGCCAAATATCTGCTCTTACGATAAAGTTTTCCGGCACAGCTCTGTGCAATTCTGGCCGATAGATTTGTCATTTATGAAAGGAAGCAACTGATTTTTCTTTTGCAACAATCGGAATGATCATGGATTCGAGAAATTAGTAAATTCTTTAAATTGAAACGAATGCTTGTAAAAAAATTACTTTATATGACAAAGATTATTATTAGGACATTTTTAAAACATTTGCATTGGAGTTCAGATACATTAGTAGATATGTGCGAGGCTGCTTTTTACCTTATACAATAATATTCAGGCTCCGGCATCGCTGCACCGCGACCGGCCCAGCCAACACGATACACCAGACCAGACCAGAGCAGACTGCAGACCAGACAAGCGCAGACTAGCCACTAGCAACAACTTACTGCTACAGCTACACAGTTCGTACTCAGTCAACACTGGTCTCTGGTCAGCGATTCTCTTATACCTTGCCTACTGCAGGCAGCGCACGAGCAATGCATCGAAATTACATCTGCTCGGACCTCTTACATAAAATTACATCTGCTCGGACCTCTTACAAGATTCCCGTCGACCACGTTTGACCACTTCGAGGAGGGACTGCATACTGTGCGCCTTCGCACTTGCTGCTGCCATCCCAGAAAAACTAACAGACAAGACCTTAGCCTTATGGGACCGAAGTGCTGAGGTCATCGGTCCCTAAGCCTACACACTACTTAATCTAATTTAAACTAACTTACACTATGGACAACATACACACTCATGCCCGAGGGAGGACTCGAACCTCCGACTGGGAGAGCCGTACGGGCCGTGACAGGGCGCCTTACACCGCGCGGCTACCCCGCATGGTGGTAAGTAATGGACACCATGTAACAATCTGCGGCATAGTGCATTCTTAACACCACAGAACAAACGGCTATTTCTTGATTGATGCCTTGAGTGAAACACTTGGACTGCTGAGCATCGTTTTCAGCGACGAATCGTGCTTCTGGATAACCTGCGTCGAGTATGGCAGCGATGTGTGGAGAGATAAGATACTTCCCATGGTTTGTGTTACTCCTGACGTCATGGAGTTGGGGGGGGGGGGAGGGAGCACTGGGTATGACTTCCGATAAAGCTTGCTAGTGATCCAGAGAACTGTGACTGCACAACAGCACATCACCCACATCCTGCGTCCTTATGTGTTACATCTCATGTAGCTGGATCATAGTGCCATCCTTAGGATCCTTACCTGAATCAGTAGAAACTGAACCATTGCAGGATAGCTTGCATGGGGGCTTAATTAAAATATAATGCAAATAATTTTAATTTTTTGATTCAGTAGCTGTCTGTTCGGTTACGAAGTCTCGTAACGGTTGGCCCTGACTAGTATTATTACGCTATCTGACTGCATAGAACAATAACGAGAATGAAATGGAAATTTTCATTAACACAATTAGTTAATTAAGTCCCCAGCAACTATAAAACCTACGAAACCAAAGCACAAGTATAACTGTTCTGTGTGTGGAAGTATGACTCAACGTACGCATCTGGCACGGTTCTTCTTCAATAACACAAGAAATTTTAAATATCATTTATACTGAATTAATTAAAGAAAATAGAAATACCATAATTACTCAAGAAAACCAGAATTACACTCTAATACAAGAACACAAGCCAGATGCTTTGTTGACTGAACCTGTAATGACGCATTATTCAGGACATTGAAATAATGAGAAAGAAAAGAAAAGTAGTTTGTTACCTTAATTTATATTGATGAAAAGCACTCTAGACATTACAATCTCTCCACACCGACTCGCTACTATCACATCTCAACAAGAACTTTTCAGTATCACATCTCAGCAAGCACTCCCTACTAGCACATCTCAACAAACACTCTCTGCTACGAGTTCTTAACAAGCACTGACTACCACGAGCTCTCGCCAAGCACTGCCCACTACGAGTTCTCAATAATCACTGCCAGTGGAGGCGGCGGAACAATACTCTCTAGCGCGATCTCTGGCGCTGTGGCTCAGTGTAGCCACCTTTCATATGCCCTTCCTCCACAGGCTAGAATTTGATGGTATTTTTGCCAGCATTGGTGGTGAAAATACCACCAAATTCGTCAAAAAAATACAGACAAAAATAAAAGATAATATTAATACGTAAATATCACATACTAGATAAAATTTTGGCTTTGCACTGACCTTTCAATAACCTTGTATATAAAATACAGTAAGCAATACAAATTCTTTCATACATGTGACTTTACATAATAGTTTACACAAGTATTATGTGGTTAAACAGTTCAATCAATAGCGTCAGAAATGACAAATATGTGCAGGTAAGAGTCTCATAACTTTTCACAAACAGTAATACACAAAAAATCAGTTTATACAAATATTCACATAAATGCTTTCCATAGCCCAAGAAACAAGTAGTTGACAGTTCCAGCAGTAGCACCCAGCAATGGTCAACAGGTGCAAAAACCAACAAGTGACATTTTTTCAGTAGAAACAGTCCATCAGTGGCACCCAGTAATGTTGAATAGGTGCAGATACCAACAAGTAACACCATTTCAGTATAAGCAGTTCCATTAGTGGCACCAGCAATGTTGAATAGGTGCAGATATCAACAGGTGACATCTTTTCAGTAGAAGCAGTCCATCAGTGGCACCCAGCAATGTTAAATAGGTGCAGACACCAACAAGTAGCACCATTTCAGTATAAGCAGTTCCATTAGTGGCACCCAGCAATGTTGAGCAGGTGCAGACATCAACAGGTGACATCTTTTCAGTAGAAGCAGTCCATCAGTGGCACCCAGCAATGTTAAATAGGTGCAGACACCAACAAGTAACACCATTTCAGTAGAAGCAGTCCATCAGTGGCACCCAGCAATGTTGAGCAGGTGCAGACATCAACAGGTGACATCTTTTCAGTAGAAGCAGTCCATCAGTGGCACCCATCATGTAGAAAAAGTGCAAATAACTGTTCATAATATTCCCTATCACTAATCACACAGTTCATCAGCAGAAATTAAACATGTCCAGGTGGCATCCACCATGTTGAAAAGTGCAGCACCATCACTAATCAGACAGTTCAGGCATGAACAATAGTTTGAATACACATACAATGCTTTTACACTAAACATACAAATCATAACAAACACACAAATGATATCAGATAATTGTCCTATTAACTATTACAATACACAAATACCAGTAAACCTATAATATTTATGGGTGTCAGTGCAAGCCACAACAACAAGTAAAATAATATTTAGGAGATACGTTGGGATCACTTCTCTGGGATTATAAAAGGAAAACACACAAAACACACTCACTCATCTTTCATCCACATTAGTGCTACTGTGTAATTGAATAGTGTTAACTGTGTAAATGCAATTCTGTCAAAATTTTATGTTCATCATGTGTATCAAGTGGTAGTGGCAGCAATGTATAACAGTCAATGATAGTTAGTCAACATCATAGTCATCATGTCAAGACCAATGTTTGCCAAACCAGATCAAAATGTACGGTTGCTGAACAACTGTCAGTGAGCCAAGATATGCAAATACTTCCTCTCTTCAAAAAAAATATATACTGCATAGTGATTTAACAAAGTGTGTGTGTAGACAATCTTCCTTCTACTTGAGTGTTCTAGTCTGCCATCTTTATCCTCCTTGTTCCATATAGACCAACAAAAAAAAAAATATGCTCCTCACTTACTTTACCTCTTATCCACCAAAACTCCAATAAACATCAGCATTACATAATCTCAATACTTCAATAATACCTCATTTACCTTACCTCTTGTCCACGAAACTCCAATAATCATCAACTTCACATAATCTCAATACCTCAATAATACGTCGATACATATAAACCTCAGCACCAATATCATTTCACTTCCATAACAACTCTTTCCTCTAGTCAGTCTCCTCGAACAAGTACAGACAAAATCCTAGTGCAACTTCAATTCAGCATCCCATACAATCTGAAGACACAGTGTCCACACACAACCTCTGTATAATCCATCTGACCCAAATCTTCTACTCATTATAAATTATAAGATACATTTTGGTTCCTTGTCCATCGTTAAATAAAAGAAATGCATACATGACCTCTAACACACCTTAGTTTGAATAACTTTCAGTAAGTAAGTACGATTATGAAGTGTTAATGATGGTGATATTTCAGTGTGTACACCACTTCAAAAATTATGGCAAACAGAAGCAAACATGTGGAGTATTTCTCGTGTCAAGTGTCACTTCCTATTTCAATTGCTCACGAAGAATGCAGTGTAATAACTGTCAATGGTCTAAACCTAGTGTTGGTATGTCATGTCGTTAGCTTCCTTCCTATTAGCATAAATCTATACAGCTTCCATAAAACCTCCAGCTCATGTGACTTCTATGCAGTTTTTTGTACCAATGTCGTTCGTAGAATTATAGCAGTTCATTTTCTTATCTTAAAAATATAAGGCACTGAGCGTAAGCAAAACATGCAATAGCGAGTAAATATACCAGTAGAGAACAGAATGTCAACAAGTGGATGCAGCACAATCCCTACAACGAGGCTCTGCCAAGCGAACAATCTATAATTAATACCATAGTGTGACCTAAACTCTATGTTTGTACACAGTATATCAGCATTTCTATATACCAACTTATAGTTATGACAACAAAACAGAAGTGTGTAAATATGCAGTCCATATGCACAGCAGCAAACATATATCTTACGTAATAAACAAGTCATTAGCATCATTCAGCATAAGCAAATAAATGTTCATATGTAATCTTAATAAGTAAACATGAAGGCGCAAGCAGATAAATCACAAAGTGTAACCTACATACCTAACTACAGTCGGCACAATTAATCAGGTGACAATTATAATTTAAATAAATAAGCACAGCAGGCACATAATAAAAAAATATGACATCAGTGAAAAAGCATAGCAGCCAAGCGATGCATAATATACATAAGTAACAACACTGTTCATTAATCAATAATTGTCAAAATCAGCAAATGTACACAAGCACGTCGCTTCACAAGTAAATTCATAGAGCATGAAATTAGCACAAAGTATGAATCACGTAATCGCAAGCAGCAAATTACGTCTAAAGTACGTGTCTAAGTGGAATTATATTGCCTGAAAAATAAACTGAATTAATAGTTACCTTTTTTAGTTTATTACTTTTTTTTTAATTACATTCTTCCTGAAATTTTCTCCATAGTAAGTCGTCTTAACGTTGGACACGCACAGAATTTACCTGAAGGTCTTAAATATTTTACACAACCGTATCCTGAAAAATACTGAACGTTAATAACATAATTTATAAAGTCACCATAGCTTTATACAGAATTTAGTCGGAGAAATTAGACTGTGTATTTGTTTACGTCTGTCAGTGCATTCACACTGTGCGCTCGATCAACTGTAGGCGCGTGACGTATGAAGTAATTGTTTGCGGTCAACGACTGCCTTTTGCGGCGCGCGGACTTCACTGTTGCTTTGAGTATCTGCCGCCGCCGGAACACGGCGCGGTATCCTTGCATTCTCCACGTATAACTGTTGGTTTCTCAAAAGTATGTCATTCCACAAAAATTTTTACGTTCGATATATGATGTATTCCCTTAGAGCGCCGAGATTTAAGAGTTTCTACTTCCACAGTATTATCATGTATAATTTTGCGAATCCTATATGGACCGTTATAAAGCAGAAAAAATTTGCGACACAAGCCTTTTCCTTTATGAGACAAACGATGAGACTTAATTAACACGTTTTGACCAACTGACAAAATTTTTAAACGACCAGGACGTTTAGCTGATTTCTCTCTTCTAGCAGCCGCAGATGCAATATTTCGTAGAGCCAGGTTGACAACTTCAGAATGACGCAGTTTCCGTGAAGGCGGAAAAGGGACGATTTCAGAAATGCGATTTGTTGGTACTTTATTTTTTAATATCAATAGAGGCGTTAAAGAAGTTGAGTCATTAGGAAGTTCATTCAGAATGTTTTGAAAAATATGAAGATACTGATCCCAAGTTCTGTGATTCTGATGACAATAAAGACGGCACAATTTATTGATTTCCTTCATCCATCTCTCTGAAGCATTAGATTGAGGGTGGAAAAGTGAAATGAAAATTGGTTTAATCTTACGACGCCGTAGAGTACGAAGCCAAATTTTAGAGCGAAACTGTGATCCATTATCTGATATAACCTTATCAACATGACCAACTTCTTTAAGAAAATGTTTGATGAAAGCATTAGATACTGAACGAGCTGTTGCTTTGCGTAAAGGTGTAAAACACACATATTATGATGTCAATTCCACTGCTACGAAAATGTACGCAAAACCATTAGTAGAACGAACCACTGGACCGAACAAATCGACTGCAGCCATGTCCTTTAATTTCGCTGGAGTGATAGGAAACAACGGTGCTCTGTGAGAAATTGTTGACGGCTTAGCCTTTTGACATAATTTGCATTTGGCAAGAACAGGTCGAATACGTTTTTCCATATTACTGAAGTAGCAATTTTCTCGTAATTTATGAAAGCATTTTCTGGGACCAAAGTGCGCATAACTAAAATGTGTGTACCAAATCAATTTATTGACCCACTCATCAGGAATACAAACTAACCAAACAGAGTTGTCGACCGATTTTCGTTTGAAAAGAATATCATTGCGAACTAAATAATACTGTCTGATCGCTACGCTTTCCTTTCTCCTCCACTTCTCCTTAATGTCCTTCCAGATTGGATCCTTATTTTGCTCCTTAGCGATGTCCTGGAGCGAAGATGAAATAAAGTTCTCAAACGCAACACCTTGAATGTACATCAAACAATAATGGTTTTCTTTGCAGTCCTCTTCAGCACTTTGTTTCAAACCCATAGGAGCACGTGATAAAGCATCAGCAACAATATTTGAAGATCCCTGTATGTAAACAATACTAAAATCAAATTCCTGTAGATACAGCGCCCATCGTGACAATCTGCCATGAGTTAATTTTGTTGACTTAAGAAATTCCAGAGCTCGATGAACGGTGTAAACCTTAGTATGTCTGCCAAACAAAAATGTGCGAAATTTTGTGAAAGCCCAAACAACAGCCAAAGCTTCGAGTTCCGTAATCGAATAATTCTTTTCGGATTTAGAGAGAACACGACTTCCAAATGCAATAGTCTTCTGTACTACAACGCCGTTTTCTTCTATCTCTTGAAATAAGTGTGCACCTAGGCCCTTGTATGATGAATCCGTTGCCAAACAAAAATCTTTAGATAAATCCGGGTGTGAAAGAAGTGGAGCAGCAACTAAAGCATCACGAAGTTGTTCAAATTCTGACTGAGCTTCCTCATCCCAACACCAGTTAGATTTCTTTCCAGATAGTTCACATAAACGAGGTGTGGCCAAATTGTCCAATCTAACAAAGCGTCTAAGAAAATTACAGACACCAAGGAAACTACGAACATCACGTTTTGTGGTAGGAACAGCATAATTACGAATAGCGTCTAGTTTTTATGGATCAGGAAGAATACCTTCTGTAGAAATAATGTGACCGAGAAATTTCACCTGAGAACGACCAAATTCAGATTTTTCCAAGTTCACTGTCATGCCAACTCGTGCAAAAATACGTAATAATGAATCCAAAATTTTGTTATGCTCACTCCAAGAACGTTTAGCAATAAGAATATCGTCAACATATGAAGTAATATTGTCACGAAGATAAACAGGTAAAATTTCATTTAAGCTACGAATGAATGCTGCTGAAGATACAGTAAGTCCAAACGGTAATTTCCGAAACTGGTAACAGTTACCAAAGGCTAAAAAGGCAGTATATTTTCTACAATCAGGGTGGAGTTCTATTTGCCAAAAACTTGCGCGCATATCAATCGTGGATAAAACTTTAATTCCATGGAAATGTTGAAGAAGTTCATCTAAATTTTGTGGACGGTCAGTTTCAGGAATAATAATATTATTTATCTGTCTGGAATCCAGAACCAAACGAATTGACCCATCCTTTTTAAGAACAACGTATAATGGGCTGGTATAAGGGCTGACTGCTGGCTCAATAATGCCCTGATCTAACATGTATTGAAGTTCATTCTTAACCTTGTCTCTGTAAGCCAAAGGAATAGCGTACGTTTTCCCGCGAAATGGTGTGTGTTCTTTTACTTTAAATAAATATTGTAAGCCTTGTATAGTTCCTGTGTGATGACTAAACACTGTAGCATGTGAAGTCAAAATATGGTGCAGCTCTTCTCTTGCAATGTCATCTGGCACTTCAGCTTTTTTAACCTTTTCATTAATTAATTCTTCGCTACTAATTATATCCTCCATCGCGTCTCTGTATCTATTGTCATTGTCATGAATAAACACACTGTCGTCATAATGCTCAACGAAAACATCAGAAGTAAGAAACCTTTAACATTTTGTATCTGATTCAGATCTTGCTAAACACTCGAAAAATTTCAAACATTTCGGCATTCCGGCAACAGTCAAATTCACACTTCCTTCTTTAAAGTTCAAAATTGCCTTATGTGTGTTAAGAAACTCCATACCTAATATAATCTGTGTACTGCGTAATGGAACAATAATAAAATTAGCAGACAATTCGTATCCTTGACAAATGAAATTTAGGTTGGTCTGTTGTTTAACTTCCACACCTTTTCCAGAAATCGCTCCTCGAATTGTAGTTTTAGAAATAGGTAACACAGGACAGGCAATAGTTCTTTCACATATACGAAAAACTGATTCACTAATGACGTTCAATGGGCTCCCAGAATCTAAAACTGCAGTGAACTTATTCTTACCCACACATACTTCAATAACAGGATATAAAAATGCGTCTACATTATTTTCCTTTTCGCCTAGCAAAATGTCTCTCATATCTTCCAGGCGTACGTAGTGTAAAGTTGTAGTGTCATTACTTTCTGAACCGTCTATATTGCTGCCAGAAGCCGAAGCTGCTAATCATTGTCGATTGTTTGCGTCACGTCTTTGATTATTCCCGACATTTCGCGGATCAATTTCTACTATTTCCACTTGTCTCTCTGAATTTCTGTCACGTGGAGGATGCCAATTAGGTCCTTCCTGTCTGTTAGATGCAAATTCTTGGTTGTGTCTGTTATTAAAATTTCTGTTTTCCTGTCTGTCTGCATAACTACTTCTTGTATAATTTCGACTGTCACTTCTGAAATTACTGTTAGACCTACTACCCTGGTTATTTCTGTAGTAAGAATTTCTATTATTGTATGGATAATTTCTGTCTTGATGATACCGATTACTGTTTCCGTATGATTGATCATTCCGGTAAGAATTACCGTTATTATAATTGTCTGTGTAATTTCTGTTAGAACGTCTGTTATTGTCATAAGGCTGGTATCTATTGTCCTGTCTGTTACGTCTGTCATTCTCAAAATTACCCATATAACGCCAGTTCCGATCACTATCCCTTTTCTCTGAAAATCTATCGTAATTACTGTTACTGAAAAAGTTACAAGAAGTCCCGTCGTCGTTGTCATACTCAAGTTCTTGTAGCAAAGTCTTAAAAGTCTCAATGTCGTCTTTACATCTTCCGGCTAAAGCAATTTGTCTTATGGATTGTGGCAGCTTAGTTAAACAAATGCGAATTAATTCACTCGGGCTATAAGGGTTGGAAAGGAACTGATTCTTTCGAATCATGTCTTCAAAATATTCCGCTGGCGTGCGGAACTCAGACTGTTTGAAATTACGCTGCATAATAAGACTGTGTTTGACTCTGTCTTGCGTGTTTTCGGACCAATATGCCGATAGAAATGCATGATAAAAATCATTCAGATTATTACAATCTCTAATGAGTGCGCGCATCCGCGTCGCCGGTTCATTTTCTAAATATCCACACATAAATTCCAGTTTGTGACTTAGTGGCCAATTTGGTGGGAGTGCATACATAAATTGATCTAACCATGCACATGGATGTATGTCATTCTTAGAATTGCGGAAGATCTTAAATTTCCGAACAGTCAAAAAGTGTTTATAGTCAAAGTTTTCGCCTCGTGGCGACAAAGACTTACCGCGTCTGTCCCAGTCCCAATGTTGATTATTATCAAGTTCGCGCGCCTGGCGCGCCCTTGTTGCATCCCGTAAATGAAACAAATTATTTTCTTCAAACCCCTCCGCTAACTGTGATTCCAAATTTCTTTTGCTGTCCTTTCCTACGATTTCGTCTTCAATTTGTTTGACTTGCTTTCGTAATGCCTCAACTTCCCTTTTAACGCGTTCATTAAATTTTCCCTGATTTTCAACATGCTTACTTATGTTCTGGTACTCTTCGGTTTCTGCAAATGGTAATGGAGCTGTATCATCTGAATCTCTATCCCCATTTAAACTAAGAGTTGTCAATTTATCTGAAATCTCCTCAACTCTTTCCGATAAGTCACCTATTTTTTCTTTCTGTTTACTTACGTCTTCCGTAAGTGTCGCGACTCGGGTTTCAGTATTGACACATTTGGTAGTTAACTGTTCATATTGTTGTGTTAGATTATTTATTCTGTCATTTGGTACGGATTCCTCGATTCTCTCAAATATTTCTTCCTTATCATGTGCACGTTGTAAGTTTAACTCTGAAAATCTTTGTACTATCACGCGATCTCTTTCCTCCTGTTCTCTATCCTGTTCCCTTTGTCTAATCTCTACTGCAATTAATCTATTATTGTGAGCATTCAAAATCGGTTGTACTTCTTCTCTGATTTCTTTCTTTAATTCATTTTTCATGTTTTTGAAACATGTCCCTATTCGTGAGTCTAACCGTGTTTCCATTGTTCCCATCTGTGTTTTTAATTCAGATCCAAACCGTGTTTCCATTGTTCCCATATCAGTTTTTAATTCAGATCGTAAAGTTCCCATCTCTGTTTTAATTGTTCCTATTTGTGATCCCAGTGATTCCATTGTTCCCCTCTGTGTTTTTAATTCAGATCCAAACCGTGTTTCCATTTTTAATATAGCACTCATCAACTGCTCCATAGTAACTGATTCGAAACTCCTTTCGCCCCTAACATTTCCCGCAAAACCAGTTTCCTTCGTCATAGCTGTAAAGCTATCTGTGTTCGATACTATTTCAGACTCTTCTATCGTTAATCTCGTATTCTGTGAATTTCCTGATTGAGAAATATTTTGAAATGGTTCCGGACTATTTTCCCGACTTATTAAATTGTTTTCCACTCCATTATTCATCATACTGTTGTCCTGTGTTGGCGAGTTCGCCATGTCAACAATTTCATCATTCTCACTGTCCATCATTTTTGCCTTTTTCATCGACCGCATAATCATTTACAAAACATACAAAACTCGTCACTATATGAAATTACACACAATGACACTTTATCTCCAACAATACCATTCACACGAAATGTTTCCCTCAAACACGATTAATCGAACAATTGAAATAATTGCACTAATTGTCAAACCCATAGACAAGACAACAGAAATGAAATTACCAAATCTACACATGCAAAATAGACTACAATTGCTAAACTACAAATTACTACAACAATACTACTGTCTACTATTTTTACAATCAGAAGATTCCAAGGGACGATCCGAAGCAGCGGTCGCCACGTGCATGGGGGCTTAATTAAAATAGAATGCAAATAATTTTAATTTTTTGATTCAGTAGCTGTCTGTTCGGTTACGAAGTCTCGTAACGGTTGGCCCTGACTAGTATTATTACGCTATCTGACTGCATAGAACAATAACAAGAATGAAATGGAAATTTTCATTAACACAATTAGTTAATTAAGTCCCCAGCAACTATAAAACCTACGAAACCAAAGCACAAGTATAACTGTTCTGTGTGTGGAAGTATGACTCAACGTACGCATCTGGCACGGTTCTTCTTCAATAACACAAGAAATTTTAAATATCATTTATACTGAATTAATTAAAGAAAATAGAAATACCATAATTACTCAAGAAAACCAGAATTACACTCTAATACAAGAACACAAGCCAGATGCTTTGTTGACTGAACCTGTAATGACGCATTATTCAGGACATTGAAATAATGAGAAAGAAAAGAAAAGTAGTTTGTTACCTTAATTTATATTGATGAAAAGCACTCTAGACATTACAATCTCTCCACACCGACTCGCTATTATCACATCTCAACAAGAACTTTTCAGTATCACATCTCAGCAAGCACTGCCTACTAGCTCATCTCAACAAACACTCCTCACTACGACATCTCAGCACTGACTACCACGAGTTCTCCCAAAGCACTGCCCACTACGAGTTCTCAATAATCACTGCCAGTGGAGGCGGCGGAACAATACTCTCTAGCGCGATCTCTGGCGCTGTGGCTCAGTGTAGCCACCTTTCAAGCTTTGTTGTGTGGCTGTCTGTCCGAGTGTTAAGAATCCGTTTTCTGAGGAATGGATTGACGTATTAAGTTGAAATATATGTCAAAAAATGGTTCAAATGGCTCTGAGCACTATGGGACTTAACAGCTGAGGTCATCAGTCCCCTAGAATTTAGAACTACTTAAACGTAACTAACCTAAGGACATCACAAACATCCATGCCCGAGGAAGGACTCGAACCAGTGACCGTATCGGTCGCGTGGTTCCAGATTGAAGCTTCTAGAACCGCTCGGCCACATCGGCCGGTTGAAATCTATGTCACATAGTAAGTAAAATCTGCTTTCGCAGGACAGAGTGGATCAGGTTGTGGAAAGGGGCCAAGACCAGTTACTGTTAGTTACACAAGAATACACAACTTTATTGCTTTTGAAACACAAACACATTCCTCTTTAAAACAACAAGGATCAATTCACACCTGAGGGCCCAAGTAACTTCTCAATAACAAAGGGTTTAAATAATTCATTTTAAAACACAAGGATCTAGACAAACGGCTGAAGGCCTTACTAAAGTAAAATTAAAATATCTTCTCGGCTGAAGGCCCAAATAATATTCCAGATAACCAAAGGACAACAGAACAACAGAAAGCCATCTTAAGAAAACTTGAAATATCTTCACGGCTGAATGCCCACACAATTATTCAAAATAGTTAAAGACAAACCTTAAGATAAGCATTTACACAGTATGGCTGAAAGCTATTTTAAAAATTCAAGATAATTAAAGAGAAACCTCACAGACAGAAATTTACACATTACGGCTGAAAGACACAAATTTTAAAACAAACGCGGCTGAAGGCCTAAGTACAGAGCAAACAAGAATTTTAAATAAAACACGGCTGAAGGCCTAATCTTAAAATACTTCACCTAAGGTTCGGCTGAAGGGCATATACTGAGCGTAGAACAGACAAAATTAATACACGGCTGAAGGCCTGGCACAGTACTTGCGACAAAAGAAAATCACAATCACAGACAGCGGTACTCAGGGGTCGGCCTGGGGAGGAAACTTTAACATAAGTTTAGGTGACACAGGCAGACAAGCTTAATACTAAATAATCGGATGGCAACACGACCTATGGTCGACTGAAGGACCAACCAACAACCTAATGAATTCCCTTCACCCGACCATTAGCACGACAACCAAAAATATCAGCGAGGACAAAGATACCAGCAGCACTACATCTTCAAAATTGACATCTAAATGAGCCATGGCAGAATATCAATTGAAAAATATAACCAACACCAGAGGCTGTCGAACTACACACCGTTTTGGACAGCATCAACACGGCGAGGAAACACACACTCGCTGCTCTGTCCCAACCGACCGACTGCCTACTCCAGTACCCATACAGCATTCATAACTGCTCATTGGAAATCACAGAAGCTACACACAATTCCACGTAAACACTTGCACCAAAAACTCCGACAAGCCTAAAACCAACCACCATGGAACCACAAGGAGAAATGACAAGTTGACACACGCAGAGTTTCCAAAAGTGGTCGGCGATCAAATACACGTCGTCGGATGAGACGACCGACCGAACGACCAACCAAGGTCGTCCCCGCTCAAGTTATGAGTGTCGTCAACGGCCGGGCGAGTCTATGTTGTCCGGAGCTCACTGCAGCTCCAACCTGACTCCACCCGATGTCCATTCGAAACTCGGAGACATGGCGACCTGGACACACTGGCTCGGACCCACCCATGCACAGGTAACTCTTGCCTATCAGAGATGACTTCTCTGCATGAAGAAGAAACCGAACCACGTCCGGCAAGATGACCAACTGGCACGGCCCAGAAATGGTCAAAACACCAAATACACGTCGCCCAATGAGACGACCAACCGAACGACCAACCGTCGGTCGTTCCCACTCCAATCTGCCTCTGTCGGACAGTTCATGTGTGTGTGGCCAACAGTCGGCAAGTACTGGCTGACCATGCCTCATTGGCGCTCCGTCCGCTACTGAACTCCAGACACACAATGACCCGGAAATATTGGCGGTCGCTCCAGAGATGGTATGACAGTGCCCTTATCGATAAGCGCTGCTGCTGCCACTCACGAGCAAGCAAACCAGCAACCTAGTAACGCCAGTAAATCAAATTAAAAGAAAAACGTGGCAACAGGTAAAAAAAAAAAAAAAGATGACCAGCAATAAACGTCATGACTATTAGTAGGCACTGGACCGAATGCACCTATCACGGGAGAGGCCAGAGACACATTCGCAAACAGCACGCCAACAACGCCCTCTCGACAGCAGGTATTTAGGACGCCGCCACTGACCGGAGGGCCTCACTCACTCAATCATCCAGTTTGGCGGATGTCAGTTTTACTTGCAGAGTGGGTTCGTCAGTACACAGTGACGACGCTAGTTACTATAACGAGACTAGTTTACCCTCAACCACAATTGTACTTTACATCAGTCTGCAAAAGGACTATTACGAGGTGCATTCAAGTTCTAAGGCCTCCGATTTTTTTTCTAATTAACTACTCACCCGAAATCGATGAAACTGGGGTTACTTCTCGACGTAATCGCCCTGCAGAGGTACACAATTTTCACAACGCTGACGCCATGATTCCGTGGCAGCGGCGAAGGCTTCTTTAGGAGTGTTTTGACCACTGGAAAATCGCTGAGGCAATAGCAGCACGGCTGGTGAATGTGCGGCCACGGAGAGTGTCTTTCATTGTTGGAAAAAACCAAAAGTCACTAGGAGCCAGGTCAGGTGAGTAGGGAGCATGAGGAATCACTTCAAAGTTGATCTCACGAAGAAACTGTTGCGTAACGTTAGCTCGATGAGCGGGTGCGTTGTCTTGGTGAAACAGCACACGCGCAGCCCTTCCTGGACGTTTTTGTTGCAGTGCAGGAAGGAATTTGTTCTTCGAAACATTTTCGTAGGATGCACCTGTTACCGTAGTGCCCTTTGGAACGCAATGGGTAAGGATTACGCCCTCGCTGTCCCAGAACATGGACAACATCATTTTTTC